>NC_080471.1:17710649-18011701 GCF_030265055.1 Doryrhamphus excisus
TTATATAATCTGTCATCCAAACAATGCGGCCATGTGAATGGCGGCCATCTTTTAATGGGAAATGTTTAATGGGGAATGTTTGCATGGCACAGGACCAAATATTTCAATTACTTCACAAGTAGGTAAGTCAACTTCACGGGTAACAGAGGTTCAAAATTATACAGTCAATTTGGCAATTCATTTTGTGAAATAATTGAAGTAAATATGAGGTTCTGTTCTCATAGTAGCTTGAGAAAAAAAATTGCTACATCAATGTCATTTCTCACACATTTGTCACAATGGAAGTATTGTCTATTTTCTTTTATGGACGTCCTAGTTTGTTTGTTTGTTTAACAGCAAAGGTATTTATTAAGAATATGATGTCTTTTGTTGAATATTTCACATTGTATTTTAATGCTAAAATTAACCCTGTACATTTTATCCTGATTAAACATTTTACTTGTTAACTTACACTAAACAACAATTCAGCAGTGTACAGTATACAACAAAGACAAAACAATAGCATTGACACCCTGTACAATAAAATTGACTCTTACTGAACTTAATGGTAATGGTAATGGTATTATTTCATTTGAACATGCATCAGATTACAATTGAATGCATCACATAATCAGTTCACAGTTCCACATGTCCAAAATGAGTAGGAAGAAGCAAAGCTTATTAAATCCTACCCCTCCATCTGTTACTTTTACAATCAGTAACTGTTACATTTGTTCACTTCCTGCATTCAAATTTGCTTATGCAGCGACTATTATTGCACTTTTCCACAATGAACAACAGTGTTTCATTAATCAAATATGTTTACTAAACTACCAGCATGACAACGCAACAGATCTTTGTAAAATTCATCAAAGAAACAACAACGAAGACCAAAAACGGCCATGATCATGACCATGACATCAGAGCATCATCATCACTGATTACCTGTTGTGTCTGATGTAGTGGTGCAGTGCATTTTCAAAGTCAGTGTCAAAGAGAAACAAACAACCCGTTTTGTTGTGTAACAGCTCGTTAGGGTCCACGGTGAGAGGAGACACTGGAGAGCGTGTTTAGCCTGTGTGTGTGCTGGTATGTGTTATGTAACATCATGAGGGCAAGCCTTGACAGACAACGTGGAGAGGCTCCACGCTCAGCGTTTACCTCTCTCATTTCCTACTCCTGTTAATCACCCTGATTTGTCTACTCGGGGGCCATAATTGTCAACAATTCGGCTGACTGGATATGAAACCAAATGAAAATAATAAATGTGTTTATAGATGTACTGTTTGCAATTTAGGAGACAGCAGGCTGACGTTCCTGCTGTCTGCTATTGTGACAGATGTGTCCCCTTAACTATACAAACTGCACAAGCGGTTCTGGAGCTGGGTCAGCTCAGAGGGAGAACAGACTTTTTTAGCAGATGACACCTTACATTTTTACGACATGTGTGGGAACAGAAGGGGGATAACAGATTCAAAGATTTGCAAGAATGCATATTTATATTGATGGAAAAACCTGTTTTCCCTTCATACAATTTTTTCTGCAAAAATCGACAATACACCTTTTAATCTGGTGCGCCTTATGTGGCACTGAGTTCCAAAATCTGCTATACGTACTTTGCAGCGATAAACCAATTAGAAAACAATACGTAATATGTCCAGTACATACGCTTAACGTCTGCCATCATTGCTGAACAGCCACCTGACTACAAGACTGACTCCGACAATAATGAGAGGGAACCCGGCAACTCTGTTTTGCGTCCATAGACTTTTTTTGTGGACTGTTTACTACTAGGTGGTTCCTACACTAATTCACTATTTAAGTTTAAGGTGGGCCGGCACGGCGGTCGAGTGGTTAGCGCGCAGACCTCACAGCTAGGACACCAGGTTTCAATTCCACCCCCGGCCATCTCTGTGTGGAGTTTGCATGTTCTCCCTGTGCATGCGTGGGTTTTCTCCGGGTACTCCGGTTTCCTCCCACATTCCAAAAACATGCTAGGTTAATTGGCGACTCCAAATTGTCCATAGGTAGGAATGTGAGTGTGAATGGTTGTTTGTCTATATGTGCCCTGTGATTGGCTGGCGACCAGCCCAGGGTGTACCCCGCCTCTCGCCCGAAGACAGCTGGGATAGGCTCCAGCACCCCCCCTGACCCTCGTGAGGAAAAAGTGGTAGAAAATGAATGAATGAATGAAAGCTTAAGGTGTTGCCGAACGGTTCAGGAAGTAAGAAGAACCATTTTGTTGCAGTTTTTTTTAAATAAAGTTTTCTTCTGTATTTGACACCTTAGACTCCCTTCAACCGTATGTTTTAGCATGTGCCTTAAACTACATTGTACCTTGTGAATGTGTTAAGTACAGAAATAGACCCCATTGAGAAACATTATGGATAGTTTTTTTTTTTTTTTTTGGAGGTGCACATCATAAGGGTTTTGCAGGGGGAGGAGTGCGCCATTGGAATGTATGCTGGTGCCACAACACAGAGCATCAATCCGATTTTCGAGACTACACAAATGCATGTCAAGTATGAAAAATGTCCTTTATCCAACTTCTCATCATGTCCCTGTACTTCTTCAGGTGGATGTCTTGAACCATGAATGTCTTGGGATCTCCAACAAGGCAATCCAAGTGAGTGTGGTTCACATTCCGGCCTCTCCTTACATATTTACCTTTCCCTCCGTTAGCTCTTTAGCGCAGGTGACTGTCACAGCAGCCACAGAATCACTAACCCAGTATGTACAAGGTGGTGCAGGTCATGGACCTTGGGCACAGAGCGCCTCTGTTGAGAATTATTTGCTTTGCCTCGGCTCTTGGCTCCAGCTTCCCACCGGGGCCCTCCCTCCTCCTCATCCCCCCTCTCTCCCTTTTCCACTCTCCCTCTTGCTTCCTGGCTGGTCCATATGGTCGGAATCTCAGGCTAATCTCACGGACACTCTCCATATATGTCACTAATGTTTTGTGGTCTTGAGCTTATGAAGAAGTAAAAGTGTAGCAGTTTGAGTGGGGCAAGATGAAGGGAATGCAGCGTAATCCTGTCTCCTCTTCTTGCCATTGCAGTGGAGTGGCTAGATCGGACAGCAAGATCAGCGCCAAAGCCCTCTTTGGTAAGTGATAGCATTCTTTACCTCCACCAAGGCACCTATAATTGGATTTGACTTATTTGTATGAAATGTATCGTTTTTGATGTATTTTATATATAAACCTGTATTTTATATGGTTTTCTTCCTTTAATCTTTTTAATTTTTGGTGACAATACTCCATTTAGTCACACATACATTCATTTTCTACCGCTTATCCTGTTAAGTGTCACAGTTGAGCTGAAGTCTATATCAGAGCTGACTATGAGCGAGAGGCAGGGGTACAACCTAAACCAGGGGTGGGAAAACTACAGCCCGGGGGCCACAACCTGGCATCATGGCTTGGGCCAAACTTTTGATGGTTTAAGTAGCTGTTTTATTATTATTGTTATTTGATATGGTCTGCTGTTTACAAAGTGCTCCTGAAAAAGGGACACAAGCACGTATAGCAGATTGCATGACACTTTTACAGATACAATCGTTCCTAGACTGGTCACCAGCCAATCACATGGCACATATAGACAACCATGCACATTCACATTCATACCTGGTCATAACCGGTTATGAATTGTGTTAAATAAATTATATTACATCCTCTTCTGTTTGGGTTCAACTTGACCCCCAGTCCAGATGGTCGACATTCCATCAGCGATTTCACAAGAGTCAAATGTTTACTTTGGTGGAATTTATACTTTACAGTATTTCAGGAGTGATTCATTAATGGCCTCTTTATAATTCTTGCTTTTATTCCACTACAGAGAATAAGTCTCAAAATCGTATTGGTCACCGTTTCTTTTCAAGAGAGTAATTGAATAAAAATAATTGTCCCATGCTATTATTAGCATTTGGTGTTTAGGAGATGTACTGTATGTCAGCAAGACAATGCAAGCAATAATATCATGGGAGCACAAATTATATGCAGGAGTTGAATCACAACTTGCAAATGCAAATGACTTTTGCAGGAAATCTGTCGCTGACATTAAGCTGCGTGTTGTAACCTCAGTGTTGCTGTGCGACAATAACATTTGTTTCCATGCATGCTGGAAATGACTTGTTGTTGATTATAGAGTTGGTAGCTGGGGCCTACCCCAGCTGACTTTGGACTTTTCACTGATAACCAGTCAATCACAGTGCACATACAACCTTTTACAGTCATGGCTGGAAGTTTTGACAATGCCTCAAATATTAATTTCCACAAATGTCTACTGCCTCAGTTTTGATCATGGAAATTTTATACTCCATATATAAAGACTGACAAAATGAATGGCCCTCTTAGTCATGAAAATAATGTTAATCCCAAAAACACTATTTCCACTGCATTTCAGTCCTGTCACAAAAGTTGATTCTCTGGTTGCAAGTGCATCTGCTTGCGCAGTGAGGCACATACTTTTGGAACGTGGCCTATTGTCAGGAAGGACAGCAAAAAAGCCACTTCTCTCCAGGAAAAACATCAGCGACAGACTAGTATTGACAAAATGTCCAGGGTATGAGCTCCTGAAGACTGGGGTGAAGTCATTTTTCTCTTGGGAATGCCCTTTCTGATTGTTTGGGACATCCGGAAAAAAGCTTGTTCGCATAAGAAAAGTAGAGTGCTACAGTCCTGTCCTGTGTGATGCCAACAATAAACCGTCTTAGAGTCATAATCACCACTTAGATTCGCAGAAAAATTGCCCAAAATGTCTTGTTATGATGGCAATAAGGCGTCTATTCCAAGCTTAAGTGTGTCTGTCTATATAGTGGCTGTTATTTGGCATTAGCAGAGTGTTCCTGTTTTTAAAGTCTGCTTGGAACAGGGTGGGGATGCCCACGTCCTGCAGGTGAATAAAAGCCTCATTGAAAAAGGGGAAAAGACGAGGCAGACTCTGCCTCTTTCTCACCTCTCTTTCAGCCCACTCTGCCTCAGACTTTTGCTCACTGTGGTCCCTGCCAGCACTGCCCCTCCACACTGTGGATAAAGAGGAGTGTTGTACTGCACATGACTGGGAAACATGCCCCATTTCATAACATGACAAACTATTTCCATGCTTGGCCTTTCTAAATTTAGAGTGTTGTCTATGACCGTAATACTGGCATGCAAGATGCTCCCACACCGTTTGGCTGCACCTTGCCATCTGTTAAGGCTCTAAGTCATCCAAAAATCCACAGAATGTGTAAGTGTGGTGACGAGGTATGTTGTTGTCCTTTGGAGCTTGTGTGGCAGATGGTTGCCACAACATTCTGTCTGCAGGAAGAGAGCAGCATGCCTGTTCTATTGTGTATTATGAACAACAGCGTATATTCACCTGCTGTTATACACAAAGTGCAAAGTTCTAGTTTCAGTTTGTTGTATGCAAAACTTGACACAGCAATGCAAATGATGCTTTATCACTCATCACTTGTGGGACAGAGCAAGGAGGCAGATACAAGCCAAGTATCTGCCATGCGGGTCATTCACCTCTGGTCTGAAAGCACTAAAACCTCCACAATGCACCCCAACAGAGACAGACACACTCCTTCGCCTGGCAGCACCTTGTCTTTCTGGTAAAACGCACATGGGTGTCCAAAGAGTGGCGCAGGGGCCATCTGTGGAACATGACTTATTGCAGAAATTCATTCATTTTCTACTGCTTATCCTCACAAGGGGGGGGGGGGGGTGCTGGAGCCTATCCCAGCTGTCTTGGGGCGAGAGGCGGGGTACACCCTGGACTGGTCGCCAGCCAATCACAGGGCACATATAAACAAACAACCGTTCACACTCGGGAGTACCCGGCGAAAACCCACACATGCACGGGGAGAACATGCAAACTCTACACAGAGACAGCCGAGAGTGGGATTGAACTCTGGTCTCCTAGCTGTGAGGTCTGCACGCTAACCAGTCGCCCGCCGTGCAGCCCCTATTGCAGAAATAAAATAAGATAATAATAACAGCTTGTGACACAATACATGCCAATCCCACAACTTTACAGAGTGAAAGATGAAATATTAAAGTAAATATTGCATGTGGACATAACCACACATCAACACATCTTAATGTTGCTAAGCCATAAAAACAAAAGGCATCTGTTGCCACATCAGGTAATGTGGGTCACTGGGCTGCTTAAGCATTGGATAGTGACATCAAATCGGAATCAAATCAAAAACAATCTCTGGCAGTTTATTTGCATTCAATAAATGTGGGCCACATCAGATTGATCCCAGCCAAAGTATCATTTTGATCATCTGCCCAGCAGCCATGTTTATCACCGGTCATTGACTGTTGGCTGCTGTGAGGATCCGTCCTTCTTCCTTGCTAAGTGGCTCTGTGAATTGATTGCCATAAACGGCATTAATAAGACATGGCGGCCAGCTCGACTTTCAGAAAGACACCTGATACTTTTCTTTCAACTGTGTTGAAGCAAGCAGGAAGGAATCAGCTGAGAGGGATTGGCAGGAGGTTAAATGCTGACGTCATTTGCACATGATGGCATGGACGTGAGTTGTCCCTTTCAGCTTTTGTTGACATCACAGTGTCTGCAACAAGGTGTACTGTAGGGGTGTAATGGTACACCATAACCGGGGTTCGGTACCGATCTCCCTTTTAAGGTCACGGTTTGGGGTCATAGTTGGAACAGTAGGAAGAAATTGCAAAACTTGGTAATAGTAATGGTAATGGTAATGGTTTTATTTCATTTGAACATGCATCAGATTACAATTGAATGCATCACATAATCAGTTCACAGTTTCACATGTCCAAAAAGAGTAGGAAGAAGCAAAGCTTATTAAATCCTACCCCTCCATCTGGTACTTTTACAATCAGTAGCTGTTACATTTGTTCACTTCCTGCTTTTCTAATATAGTTGAATTTTTTATTTATTTATTTTTGTCATGTACCAAAGTATGAGTTGATTTGACCATCCAATGACATAATAGTGACCATAAGAACTGTCAATATAGTGATATATATAGCACATCATGACTGGTTCAAGACTCTTCATCCTTGTATTTAGCAAACACCAACTACTTAAACTGCTTAACGTTTCAGCTTTAATAATTTTTTTGTTATGTTTTTAATAAGTTATATAAGCTTTGTTTTATAGCTACAAATACATGTACCGTTACACCCCTACTGGAACCAAACACTTGACCGATTTCATGAAGTGTTGTTCAAACTCAGCCGCTTTGTGTCACATTGAACATAAAGTGCAGCATGTGCTGGGAATCGTGCGGTATCCAAGTGTTTGCTCTGCTGGGTGGGGAGAAAAGACATCTGGCACCGTGATCTTGATAGCAACATGCTCTCATTTAACTGTAATGGTTACCTGCAGGCTATTCACCTGGTAAATAGGTCAGCGAGCACACTGGCACGCTCATGTGCCACTTTAAAAACAATACAGTCACATAAGCGCAACTCTTTTGGTAGTGGCTATGACACGGGACGTGGGAATTCTAATTTCACAACAATAATTAGGAAGGAACGTTTCTTTCTGCTTATTTTAGGTTCTATTTTGATGCATAGAAATATGAGGCATTTTATTGCTGGATTTAAAGTGTGTAGTGTGTATGACAAGGATGTTCATTTGTTTTGCTCATGTTCTATGGTTATCATTACACCGTTTGTTTTTGCCATTACTATTGCTAAAATTGCTATTACATTTCTATTAAATGAAAAGATACAAAACCTGCTCAGCTAACTTATAAATTGATTTTTCATTCATATGGCAAAAGAGTGAACAGAGTCTGGGACTCCCCAAAATAACCTACCCTAACCTACCCTGCCATAGCACTGGTCTTATTTCATTTGAACATGCATCAGATTACAATTGAGTGATCACATAATCAGTTCCCAGTTCCACATGTCCAAAAGGAGTAGGAAGAAGCAAAGCTTATTAAATCCTACCCCTCCATCTGGTACTTTTACAATCAGTAACTTACATTTGTTCACTTCCTGCTTTCCTAATATAGTTTTTTTTTTTCATGTACCGAAGTGCCTTACAATGACATAATGGGTACCATATTAAGTGTCAATATAGTGCTATATATAGCACATAACAACTGGTTCAAGACTCTTCATCCTTGTATTTAGCAAACATCAACTGCTTGTATTGTTTCTTATTATGTGTGTGGAGTATGGTAGTTTATTTGTTCATAGAACGTACACAGAACAATGAACAACATATTTGTCCAGCCAATCATAGGGAACA
This sequence comes from Doryrhamphus excisus, assembly GCF_030265055.1. Lineage (NCBI taxonomy): Eukaryota > Metazoa > Chordata > Actinopteri > Syngnathiformes > Syngnathidae > Doryrhamphus > Doryrhamphus excisus. The sequence goes on from NC_080471.1 coordinate 17,718,863, forward strand.
TATATTTTTCCTCCAAATAAGCACAGTGTGCCGTTTCCTAATGGTGCGCTCAAGTGCTGTTCTTTAATTGTGGTCCACATGATCATTAGATGTGACACTTCTATCTATGGCATTGCAAGGTGTAGCACTTTATTGTTGGCATTAATAACATGCCTGTGATGATAACAATGAGGAAGCTTGCACCGTGCCGCTGTTGTGTAGTGACCATCAGTGATCTCTGACTCCGCCATAAAACCCTTCCTGTTTTTGAATGCTTTAATGGAGCAATGATGTAGGCTTGAACAACATGATATAAAGTGTGAGGGCATATCAGGTTACACCACTCTTTGATAGCACATTTAATAATTAACTTGTCTGATGTGCATTTCACAACTCCTTTGGGAGTTGACTTTTTGTAGAAAATAAGTATTTTAATTGGTTTAGTTATATGAAATAATTTATACTGAATTGTTACAAAATGATATTTTTTGAAACATGTGATGTCCCTACAGAAAGTGATCTTCGCATTTTCCATTAAGTGTACATGACAAAAATAAATATTCACAGAGTGGGTGTTCTTCCTTATTGCCCTGCTGGTCTTCTCCGCCCACACACTTGCGTCTTTTCTTCATTCATTCTATTGCAGATTGGTGCAACATGTGGTACCCAGGCAAGTGTTGTTGTTATTAATGTTACTGTAATTCATGTTATTTTTTACATGGATTTTCTTTTCTTTTTTTTACAGAGCAGAGGAAAAAGTATTCCAACTCCAATTTTATTATGCATGAGACGTCCCAGTATCATGTTGAGGTAAGACCACCACCATTTTTATATATATTTTACAACAAGATTTTTATATGCATTTGTGGACCTTGTAAGTGTTTAGGCTTTTAGATGTTTAAGACCTTTTAGATGTTGTGTTGTTGGTATTGTCGCACACTGTCGACACCATTACAATATTTTCCTATCATTCAAGTCTAGAAAAATATAATAATTTATAGATTAATATATATTTTTTAAATGAAACATATATTTTATATATTTCATGTCATGCAGCCATATAATCTGCTATATTTTATATATTGATATTCTCATTGTATTTATTTGTGGATAATACACTCTCACTGTTGTTAGCTAAAGTCCCAAAGCTGTAGAAATGGCTTTATAACCTTTTCCAGACCGATAGATCTAAATTTAGTTAATAATAAATAAATTTATAAAATAAATTTAAAAACTGCATTTTATTTTCAGTCATGTTGTCATTGACGAATATTTCAAATTGTTTGATAATCTGAAACATTTAACAGTGACAAACTAAATGAAGAAATCACACCATTGTATGTTTCTTCTACACTACCCTCTCTGTCCTCAGCATCTCTCCACCTTCATCATGGACAAGACCGAGTCCATCGTTACTGTGGACGACGCCATCAAGAAACTTGCCCTTCTTGATTCAAAAGACAAAATCTGGACCCAGGAAATGCTCCTGCAAGTCACTGATAAGGCAGTCAGGTTGCTGGACTGTGATACACAGGTGGAGCATTGATACACATGGTTACATAAAGTGCAATTAAGAAGTTAATGAACACTTCCATGTGCGTTGTAAATGAGAAAATATACTGATGTATGTAATAGCTATGAAGCCACGAGTACTGTAATTGATATGCAGTCATACATCCTGATTATATATTTATGGCCACATTTCAATGTGTGTTTCTAACAAATCTCTTCTTTGTAAACAAGGAGTGTTTAGAATATTCCAACAAATCTATTTTCTCTCTACAGGAAGAGCTGGAAAACTTCCCTCTTACTACAATCCAAATGTGTCAGGCCGTACTGAATCAGACACGATACCCCTCCGTGTTGCTACTGGTGTGTCAGGACAAAGAGCAGCACAAGCCTGACATTCACTTTTTCCACTGTGACCAGGTGGAGGTGGGTGTTGCCTTGAATGCGTCACCATTTGCATCCTTTATTATCTGTGTACAATTGGTCCACTTTGGGTTTTATGCCAAACGAAGGGGCCAGTGCTGAAAACATGACATTTCTTTCTTCTTTCTTTCTTTCTAAATTGTTGGTCTATTATGACTGCAATGTTTAAAAATAACTGTGTTTCTCTCTGACCTAGGCTGAATTGGTTCATGCAGATATAGACAGTGCCCTCGGAGACAACAAATATGGCAAGAAAATGAGGCTGCAGACACTCAAGTGAGAGACACGCACATAGAGCTATAACGTATTAGAAGGTCTTCACGTTTTCTTCCTCCTCCAGAATTAACCAGGAGAAAATGAAGAGTCACAGAGAGACCATCCTTCCCCAGTCGCCCCATAAGGGCCCCCCTCTTGCGAAGGGACGTGTTGCTGCTCCAAACCCACAAGGTGAGACTAAAGGATCTATACTATAATGGTCTAAATTTACATGTTTAAATAAAATGTATTAATAGTATGGCATAGGATGAATGGTATTTATGTTTGAACAAGCTTGATGTGATATACTGTCGCATGAAGCTTGATATATTTTTATAAACAGGTTTGCACCAGATCTTGTTTGTATCTGTGTTTCGTGGCTACACCAAATGTTACCTGTATTTGGTGCTTTACAATACAACTGTAATTTTTCAGATTTTAATTGGATTTTTATTAAAGTTGAAAGTAAGTGATTCAAAACAGAAAAGCTACTAACAGCGTCTATTGTTTTGTTATGTTCGGTCATGTTTTCTGGTCTGAATGCTCCATCTAAATCCTTCAAATGTATTTGACATTGTGTGCAAGTTAACTGTAGTTGGGTATAGACAAACCATACATGCACTACAATACATTGTATTGAATAACAAAACATGAGTAGAGACCTTTTATTATGGATATTATGTATAATATAATTCATGAGTACTTGTTTTGGTTTTCGGGTGCAGACAGACGAACCTCTGGACACAATGACCCAGAGACGCATGAAAGGTTGGCCCAACGCATTGAGAAGGATGTGGTGAGTCTTTTCTCCATCATCAGGATTTTGTGGGCTTTAAAAAAATTATTAAAGAAATGCCTTATTTCACTGACTGTCTTTTAACTCACCGTTACCTTGATTTGTTCTGACTTTTGATTATTTAATTATGTTTTACAATAAAGAAAGTGAGGACATAGGTGGACACATTAGATTGGATAATTGACATGAGTTTAGCACTACTCTACTACTACTAGTTTTTGAGGGGTTGCGCAAAATTTACGGGGATTGGTAGATTTTTGCATTAATTATTGTGATCATGATAGTAAATTCAATGCATCAGACACTCGAATAACTGTAAATTAATAATACAATAGCTATATCAAACATGGCTGCACGGCAATCGAATGGTTAGCGCAAAAGTCCCACCCAGCTAGGAGACCCGAGTTCGATTCCACCGTCGGCCATCTCTGTGTACATTCCAAAAACATGCTAGGTTAATTGGCGACTCCAAATTGTCCATAGGTATGAATGTGAGTGTGAATGGTTGTTTGTCTATATGTGCCCTGTGATTGGCTGGTGACCAGTCCAGGGTGTACCCCACCTCTCGCCTGAAGACAGCTGGGATAGGCTCCAGCACCCTGCGATTATTTATTATTGTGGTTGTCGTTAGCAGTGGGTGTATAACTGTACTACATCAAATTGTTTTGTACATTTTTTCACGAGTGTCTCCATCACTTCATCATCATCCTCTTCTGCAGCAAATCCTCAACTGTGCCCTGGACGATATTGAGATTTTTGTGGCGCGGGTGCAAAAAGCAGCTGAAGCCTTTTCCCAGCTCAACCAGCGCAACAAGAGTAAGAAGAATAAGAAGAAAGGACCAGCAGGTCTGTCTCCCTTTCTTCTTCTGTGGCGACAACAATGAAGTGACAATATGTCTGATATTGCTCACGCTGCCATGTTTGTATCTCTTTGTGTTCTGGGACCGTCATCCAGTGATGTATGTGATGGTGGGAAACACCAGAATGGCTTTTGTCTGAAAATACTCTGTTTTCATTGAGGGGGGTATTATTATTACTCATTGTTGGTAAATTTCCATTGGGGAGGACCTGATGTGTGTACAGTATATTTTAAACATTTTGTACACAAATTGGTGCAAAAAGGTGCAATGTAATAATAATGCCTTACCACGCTGAGTAATGTTTTAACTCTCTGACAGTAGCATATTGTGTCATAAGACCTTGTTTTCTGCATGCCTCATCAGTGACCCCCTAATATTTGATGTTATTTGAACACATCAATTTGTACCAACATTGCAAAGCAAGACACATATGCTACACAATGTCATTTTCTCTACTCTGGAGCATCATGGATTTGTCGATTTTAAAGATTTTGTGGGGGATCAAACTGAGTTGAAAGTGGAAGATTTTAAAGATTTTTTTGTGGGGTGTAATTGAATTGAAAGTGGATATTATTTATGAACAGATTACTTTGGTCTGGGATAGGTGTAGCTCACTTGTGACCCAACGTGAGGACAAGTGGTATAGCAAATAGAATAGATGGTAAACTCCTCGTATTCAAACAATATTTCTGTATCCCTGCATGATAGGCTCCAAGTTGAGAAATCTTGATTGTGGCACATTCTTGCTTGTGTTACCAGCAGCCAACAATAGTAAAGCTAAGTACTTACAATTACTCACAGGTTACACAGGTTAGAGACTTAAGCTTTAGCAGAGATGGTAACACTGTGTTTAGGTTCATCTGGTTTCCTTCAACAATGTAACTTTAACCCTTCCCAAAGACTGCTGGTAACTCTGTATTGAAGTGTTCATTGTTTGTGGTCTACTGTGCTTGTTCACAGAGGGCATGTTGACCCTGCGAGCCAAGCCCCCCACTGAGGAAGAGTTCATTGATAGCCTGCAGAAACTCAAGCTAGCCTTCAACCTCTTGGTGAGATATCACAACTCCTAAGCCACCCTCCCTTTTCTCCTCATGACCTCTAGTGCTCATTGGCTCTGTTACTGGATCCCCTGCAGGCCAAACTGAAGAAACACATCCAGAACCCAAGTGCATCAGAGTTGGTACATTTCCTCTTTGGCCCTTTGGAACTGGTAAGAACTACACATCTATGTTGATACTATTCCATGCCATTCTTTAGAAGAATACATTTTTAAAATCCTGGCACCACCAACTCCTCCCCAAACCGCAGCAATAGTTAACACACAGGTGCAGCTACGCTTACATAACATTGGTTTCTCAAGCTGCAACCACACCTTGCTGGATAGAAGCAGGCTGCAGTGATTGACGGTGTCAGCAGTTTGAAGCTGAATATACTCAAGCAGTGTTTTGCCAACTGGTCTGGCTGCAGGACTCACCGTCACCCTTTCATGACAAGACATGACCCAAATTGTGGGATCATTTCTTGTCAATTTTTAATGAAAAAACTGTACAGTTTGAATTAGGGTGGTGCAAAATAAGTAAATGGGCAAAGTTTATTATAATTTAAAATATAATTTCATGATCAAGGCTGCACGTCGGACAAGTGGTTAGCACGCCCGACTCGCGACCCGAGATCAATTCCACCCTCGGCCATTTCTGTGTGGTTATCTCCGGTTTCCTTCCACATTCCAAAAACATGCTAGGTTAATTGGCGACTCCAAATTGTCCATAGGTATGAATGTGAGTGTGAATGGTTGTTTGTCTATATGTGCCCTGTGATTGGCTGGCAACCAGTCCAGGGTGTACCCCACCTCTCGCTCCAGCACCCTAGCGACCCTCATGAGGATAAGCGGTAGAAAATGAATAAATGAATGAATGAATATCTCACAATACTAATCAATTATGGAATAATAAAGTCATATCTGAGAAAGGCTGCCAGATGGGGAAAATTTTCATTTGACTGTACAACAAATATATTTAATGTTCTAAAAACAAAACGACACATTTGAACACTAATAATAATCCATTTACCTGAGTGTACAGGTGCTGCAAAGTTGTGGAAGTCCTGAGCTGGCGCGTTCGATCATCTCTCCCCACCTCTCCAAAGACGCTGTTGACTTCTTGCGTGGTCACCTGACCCCAAAAGAAGCCACCATCTTTGAGCTTCTTGGGGAAGGCTGGACCAAACCAAGGTTTTTATTCAATACTGTACTCATGTTTAATAAATATGTATGTTTAGTCACATTTAGAATAAACATTCTTGTTTATTCACTCATTCAGAGCTGAGTGGCCGAGGGATCAGTGTGCTCCTCCTTACTATCCCAAGTTCCGCAATGGTTGGGAACCTCCAGCTGAGCTCTTCAAGTCGGCCCCATGGGAAACAGAGGGTCCCAATGGGCCTCTGGGTTCCCCCATCAGCCCTGACTACAGGAAGCACTCAGCTGAAGATGTAAGAATACAAGAGTGGATATGGGTGAATGCATGGGATGTAATGAATGAATATGGGAATACAATCTTAAATGCGCGACTCCAAATTGTCCATAGGTATGAATGTGAGTGTGAATGGTTGTTTGTCTATATGTGCCCTGTGATTGGCTGGCGACCAGTCCAGGGTGTACCCCGCCTCTCGCCCGAAGACAGCTGGGATAGGCTCCAGCACCCCCCGCGACCCTCGTGAGGAAAAAGCGGTAGAAAATGAATGAATGAATGAATCTTAAATGCAGATCTAAAAGTGATAACAATTTATTTGGTTTTTGCAGTTTTATGGAACACATTCCTCAAACTCATCCAATGGGTAAGAAATGAAGTCCTTCACAGATTTCATAGGTGAGGCAACTAATACACTAAGTACAGTACATCTTATCTCTCAATAGATCATATAATGGGATGCCCCCCACCCGAAAATATGCCAAAATCCGCTACCACTTTGTAGCGCGGAATGCCAACGAGCTGTCAGTGCTGCAGGATGAAATTCTAGAGGTAATAATGGCTGCATTTCCACATTGTGCTTGTCTACATAGAACCACTGTAATTGTCGGTACTGTTTCTGTCAGGCAGCATAGCTAAATTGTGCAAGGTGTGTCTCTCAGGTGATAGAGGATGACAAACAGTGGTGGAAACTACGGAATCGTAGCGGCCAAGCAGGCTACGTCCCCTACAACATCCTGGATGTTGTCAAGATAGAAGAGCCTGATGGCATTTACAGCCAGGTAACTTGGAACAAACACAATTGATCCTGTATTTATAGCTCATATTTCATTTGCTTAGAACTTTTTATTGCCTGTAAAATGTAGCATTTGGTGCATCTAATGAGGTACGATCTAATGAGATCCAATACAGCAGTTGTCACTGTCACTGTAAAAGTGGTGCTAATTATAATTATTATGTTGATTATTGTGGTGTATAATGGCACTACATTATATTGACAGATGTTTCCATTATTTTGCCCCTTATAACCGAATAAGGTAACCAAGATATTACAAAGATCTTCTACCGTAAGAAAGATCCTGTGACTGTATACACTGTATACACAACAGCAAATCATAGTAACATGTTTATGGATTTTGCAAGATGACTGCACATGTATTTAGCACATATTTCAGACCATCAGAGTAGCACCAAATCAGTAGTTAATGAAGCAAAATGATGTTGTCTATTTGCAGCATGGCTATAGTGCATCATCCCCAGGTTCCCTCAGCCCAAGTGATAGTTTCAGCAAAGGTCGACACAAAGACAAAAGTGAGTAATGTCCCAAAATTCAATTTGACTTAAACCAACAGACACTCATGTCTTCCGTATGTGTCCCTACATGTTTCAGTGATGGATGAGGTCAACAATGAGCTTCTCATGATGATCACCGCTAACAAAAGCCAGCCACCCACCAGGAAGTTTCGTGTGGAGCGAGCAGCCGCCAGTCAAGTGCCACTCACTTACAACTCCAGTCCAGAACAAGTCAAGACTTGGCTCAGCGAAAAGGGATTCTCTAAGCCGTACGTCTTCTGCAGCACTCGTGCAACACAAAAACTTAAAACAATGTTTTAAATTACTCTTACCTTGTTGACCATCCGAAAACAGGACAGTGGAATGTTTGGGCATCCTGACTGGAGCTCAGCTCTTTTCTCTCAACAAAGATGAGCTGAAGGCGGTGTGTGGTGACGAAGGTGGTCGTGTCTACTGTCAGATAACTGTGCAGAAGACACAAATAGAGGTCAGTCATTGAAATCCGGCATAGCCTTTAGACATTGCCAAAAAATACCACACTATTTAATTCATCATCCATTTTCTGTAGCACTTAATCTCACGAGGGTTGCGGGTATGCTGGAGCCTATCCCAGCTGTCTTTGGGCGAGAGGCGGGGTACACCCTGGACTGGTCGCCAGCCAATCACAGGGCACATATAGACAAACAACCATTCACACTCACATTCATACCTATGGACAATACTAATGTAATTAAAAATATACAACTGGCTATCCAATTATAAGCTGTTTCCTAAAAATATATTTTTCAAAATAATGTTTTGATCATTAGTGAGGTAGTGAGTGCTATGCTGAAACAAGATGTTTTTAATTTCAGAGTAATTACACAGTAATGGTACAGTAATTTGCTGTTTCCTCTTGTGGAGCAAAATCCTAACGACAGTAGCTCTAAGATACAGAATGATTTTGTGGCTGACAGTATTTTGCACCATTACTTAACTGTATTGTGGCATTTTTGCAGAAGACGAATGGGGACTCTGAGCTTCAGGAGATCATGAAACGCAGACAGGAGCGTATTGACTCAGGCAGCACAGACTGAAGCTTCACAACGTCCTCCCTTACAATTTCATAATCAATCTGCTGCATTAGGACATACATAACAAAGCATATTCACATGTTGTACACATTTTAATTGTATATTTATTTTCTATCTCTCAAAAGTGGATGTATTCAAACTAATTTGTTGTCGCTAATGTTTCAATGTGTGTGGACAAACAAATGTCTTATGTACAGTTTTATGTGTGTGTGTGTGTGTGTGTGTGTGGGACATGCATGTGCAGTACAGTATGTGATTGTAGAGGCATTGTGGTCCATGTTGATGCTTTTTTTTGTCCATATCGCTAATGGTACAGTTTACTTTGAACATGCAAACAATTTACATAGCAGTACATCACGTTTACACTTGCACAATTCAACATGTCTGAGAAGTAATATTGCAGCTGTTAAGCAAATAGGAGCTTGTTGCATAATTTGTGCCAGGATGTTTGACATTTTCTGCGATGTAGCCAATGATTTGAATATTAGTGTTTACAGTGGGAATACATGAAACACTGCTAACAGAAATATTATCATCCTTCTTATTATTATCGTCCCTTTTGACAATCTGACTTAGTATTGACTAAAGATGTATTACGTCGATGTTGTTCAAGTGTTGCGGAGTGGACAGGAAGGGTCAGGGTTGCCACAATTACCCTTTTTGTTTTTTGTGAAAGTTAAAATACGGGAAATTTACAGGAAATGAATAAAGCGGTAAACCAAGCGTTGACAGGTGTGACCCAATTTCAAGTCCATAATCACAGAGAAATGTACAACAATTCTGAATGGAGTGTAAAATCTCGTGAAATTGTGGTTGTTATCATTGTTGTGTTGTATTTAGGGAACCAAAATATCAAAGTACATTTTCCCAAAACTACATTGTTCTGGCATTTTAGATGATGGAATTAAATGGACTGTACATATGATGCAAAATGACCTGATTAAAAGTTGGTAAATGTGTGATACCAAATAGTAGTCTTCATGTTTTTCACTGAATAAATAGTATAACTAAAGGTAGACAAAATGCATTTAAGAGACTAACAATAATGGCACACATTTAACACTATAAACAGTATTTAAAATAATTTTCAAACCACATTGTTATATTATTTATATTATTATTATTTACAAACAATAAGTGGCATTATGTTGTTTTTGTCTCCAACTTGAATCAGTCACATAAGCTGCAAAAAACAGCAGAACAAGTATATGAAAAGCTCAGGATGAAGAACAGAGCCCATTATATTCATTCAAAATACATTAGTGGGCTGCAATATTATATTGATTGTTGATTACTATAGTGGCAAAATTGTCACATTCAATTGTTGTTCCATGGAGTAGGACAAGAGGAGTACTGCTAAGCATGTGCAACTTGTTAGCTATCTTTGTTGGTATGGGCAGCAAAAAAAATGTGATTTGACCAGAACAGTAATAATAATTTACAAAGAGCAAATCAATCACATATCCTTAAATGCAAGAACACAATCATTTATAAAGATACGCATCAAGCCAGAGTTCCCCCGATGTTTTCAATGACCTGGAAAAAAGTTGTTTCTATCATTAATTATTATTTAGAAAATGCACGTGGGAATTAGTATCAGACTTACTTGATGACATCAGCCAGGCCTTGCCTCAGGGACTTCACTTGGTAAGGAATCTTGTGTTTTTTACAGAGAGCATGCACCAGCGGCGCCACCCGGTGGAAGTTGTGACGCGGCATTGTTGGGAAAAGACTTGCAACACAGAAAAGACACTTCATTCAATCCTTTAAATGAATATATACCTTGTATGACTCACTGGTGTTCAATCTGGAAGTTGAGATGTCCACTGAACCAGTCATTGAAGAAGGACTTCTCAATGTTGCAGGTGGCTTGTAGCTACATCCCATAAGAAAGATGATGAGCATGATGCTGCAAGTGGAGGTGAGGTTGATTTCTCAGCAGGTACCTGCATGGTGAGCCAGTCCTGATGCTTCTCATGGTCGATATCCATTGGCAGGTGATTCATCTGAGTCACCCACACAAACCAGTGGCTCTCCAGAAACCTGTCAAACACAGAAACACAGATCAAGTATTTTACTCTGTCCTACAATGCAGATTTTAGTGCATTTTATTTTACATGAATGAATGAATGAACCTACTCTAGGCAAATAAACGGCCTAGTTCACACTACAAATTAGGTGAGCAGTAGTGGCCTCTGCAGGTAAATTTGGTAATACAGGACCCTGGCTGTTATTACTGTTCCAAAATTTGGGCCTCAGGTATGCTGGAGCCTATCCCAGCTGTCTTCGGGCAAGAGGCGGTGTACACCCCGGACTGGTCGCCAGCCAATCACAGGGCACATATAGACAAACAACCATTCACACTCCCATTCATACCACAGACAATTTGGAGTCGCCAATTAACCTAACATGGTTTTGGAATGTGGGAGGAAACCGGAGTACCCGGAGAAAATCCACGGATGCACGGGAAGAACATGCAAATTCCACACAGAGATGCCCAAGCGCAGAATCTAAGTGTTTAAGATGAATAATGACATTTGAAGAGCTGTCATGTAAGGCCTTGTCAGCACAGTATGTTGCTTTTGCTAGCTACCAAATAGTTTTCTTAATGTAATTAAAGCTTCCTTTAGGAGAGCTTCAGGCTTCAATACTATTGATGATTTAAAGTCATGGCACCCAGTGGCTACAGTACATTAACTGGCCATAAAACAAGTCCTTTTAAAAAGCGTGACCCTCATTGAGTGACTAAATCACTTACCTGACAAAGATGATGAGCACTATTGAGCCCAGAAGACCATAAAGGGGAACATAACAGCTGAAGTAGCGAAGGTAGTAAGACACTGACCAGGCCATATCCTGAACAAAAAGGAAAGCTGCTTAATGTGATGGTTACAAGGCTCATTGACACTTATTACATATACCCATTATGAAATATTATATTATGCATTTAAAGCAATACAGGACAATGCAGTATTATTGTAGTTTAGCAATGTTACTTGCCAAGGTTTGTGAGTCGATCACAGCTTTTGTCTTGACTCAATGTTAAAGCAATGGGGACCGAAGGCATTATTGTCCGTGTTAAAATCTGCTCTAACTTTTAATATTTGGTAGAGTAGTGAATGAGGTATCAGATTCAAGTCATGCTTTATCAGATAGAATTAACCACAGACTTTGCTACATACTGCTGGTTTGTCCTGTCTAAAAACAGACAACATGGTTAACATAAGACTGAATGTTCGGTTTTTCCGATTTAAGGCATAGGTGTATGTTTGGAAATCAGTAACTACTATAGTGTGCTAAGAAGTTAACTACCGTTCCAAAATGCTAAATAAAATGCTAACTTGCTAATTACAGTTCTAGAGAGCCAAAATCATTGCTAGCTAGCTAGTTGACATTGTTTAGCTAACTGATAATTCACATTCTAAAAAGTGAACTTGTATGCTAATTTGCTAACATTGTAAATTAGGTTCTTATGTGTTATATAACATGGTAATTAGCTAGGGTGACCATTGTATCCTTGTTAAAACATATTGCTCCTTTCGTCACATTTCTATGTATCTATTTCGATGTATTTTCCTCCTCCTTCCTTCCCCCTTTCCATAATGGCGCCCCACAGCCGCACCTTGATGATGCACAACCTTTCGTCAACATTGTGGGTGTTGTTGGGGATCAAACTTGCAGACACTCATCATTTCAGAGTCAGAAAGGTAGTGAACAAACATTCATGTAAATTCCAATGCATTCTGAACAGCGTAGGAAGGCACAGAAGAGCTGACAATGATCTACAGTCCCTTATCCAATCAGGATATGTGTAGGTTCTCCCTTAACCAATCAGGACACAGATACAACACGTGGGTGGGCTAACTAACAAACATGGCAACTAACCACAACTAATTACATAAATAAGCTGCTAATAAGCTATTGTTCTCACGAGGCAATAAACAAAACATGCTAATGAGCCAACTAACTACCGTGCTAATGGGCCAAATAAGTAACCAACAAATGCTAATGACCTTGCTTGTGAAAGTGAAATAAGGTGCTAATGTAATTTAATAATGTGAAAATTACTACACCAATGAGCTAATTAACTCATCAATGTGCTAATATTCTCATGAGGTAAGTAAAAGATCCTAATGACTCTAGAAAATATAAGAGAAATGAATGAGAATGAGTATCTTACCACCCAGTCACGTCGAGATATCATACCATGTATTATTTGAATGTGGAAATAAACTGGAATTAACAGTGGCGGTCCAACTAAAAAACACAAAAACTTGTCATGGGTTCATTCTTGACTATGATAGTTATTGGAAAGAATACAAAAGCATACCCAGAAAAAAGTACTGATGCTGATGGTTGTAGGGCATACGTTTGATCTTTTTGGTGCCATACTGTGGAAGACAAAAGTGTTCAGTTAGGATGGTAAATGATAAAGGTGCGGTGCTCTATTTGGAGTTCATGTTAAGTTGTGTTTCGGTATTAAGCCTGCATGTTAATGTATTACTGCTTACCAGGGGTGCCCATTACTTTGATTGGGATTGAGGCCCATTGTGTGTCCCCTCCTGATTCATCGTGTGAACACCCCTACTGTATATGGACATTATGTTAAAGTGCACTACTGTATAAGGATTGTGTGTTAAGGAGTGTTACTGTATATAGGCAGTATGGGAAGGTGCATTACTGTATACTGACTGTATGTTAAGGTGTTTTTCTATACATGATCTGTACGTTGAGCATGCCTCCACAGGCTGGGTGGCTCCAACAACAAAGATGCGCAGCATGTTGACATCAGGGTCCTTGCTAAAGACGTTGGGTTTAGCATGATGCTGGAAATGTCGATGATTCCACCAGTTTGCAGAAGCTCCCTAATGCAAAAAAAAAAAAAAGTATTTGATTTCACTTCATTGGATTTGTAAGAACAGATGTGTTACCTTTAAGTGTCCAATGAGAAACTTGTGGGCGATATGATTCCATGTGGACTTTTTGAATACAGACAGGTGACCAAAATCATGCTGCAACCACCCTGCTTGGGACTTGAAGTGGAAATAATAAAGACAAAATTAAGTGTTGCATAAAAAAAGTCATGTGAAAAAAAATTAAATTTCAATCAAACTTAAGTGGTCTAAAATTCGGACACATAAGAACATGTGATGTATCTGTCAGAAAAATAATAGCACGGCCAACACAGTATGGGTGCATGTTTTGACATACATTCACCCTTTTGTGTGCAGTGATGCACCATGGTGCGTGCTAATGTTTTCACATGAATATACATTAATCAGTAAGATCACATTCCTCCTCTCACCTGTGCAATTGCCAATAAGACAGCACAGAACAGTGTTAGGGGCCAACGGGTGCCCCAGAACCACACCAGCATCCAGGCCAGGATCTCCAGCAGTAGGATGTGAACCAGGTGGGCTAGGAAGAAGACGGGCTGGGCTTGAAACAGACCTTGGTACTCTGCTTGAGCACGTAAAGCCTGGAAGTCCTTTATGACTGTAGCCTAAGAGAATGGAGCACAGAATACTGTACAGATGCATTATTCCGAAGTTACCGCTGCTTAACATCAGTTTATCTTTCTGTTCCCGTACTGTCAAAGCATTAATTCTGCCTGGCAACAAGTGAACAGTAACCAGCAACAATAAATGAGCACTTCTGTTGATCTACTTTTCCTGTACTTGCTATGCCCATTTTCCACTGCAAGGTACCAGTGGGCCTGAAGGCATCAGTGGGAAGGAGACATGTTAACAACAGTAATGAAGGAGAACAAAGGTCTACTGTATTTACATTTCAGACATGCTAAGAGGTTTATTTTATTCAAGAGTAGAAAGAGAGGGAAGCCACATCAAAGTAGAGACTGTGGAGTGTACCGCGGCAGCTTGGAAAGGAAAAGAAGAGTACCATGCAGTGGAAATAGGGCATAGGGCATTGATAAATGACTGATTTGGTGTTTGTGTCGTTCCTCTTCTATATTAGAACAGCACAGGGAAAAATAGGTCAACAGGTAAGCTAGTGTCACCAAAAAAGTGCTAATGAATAATGCAGCAGATTTGTATGTGTTTGTTGTGTTGTAATAATTCTAAAAGTCAAAGATTATTCTTACATTTTTCTGTCTGTCCTGACTGGGCTCTGTCTCCACCAGCTCTCCAACCAGCAGTGGCTTCAGAAAGCGTTGCACAAACTTCTTATCGGAATGAAAAGCAGTGAATGCATCCTGGAGACGGGGGGCGTAAACAATTAGAAGATTGTTAATCGGAAATCAAGATATGAACAAAGCATGTGTACCGTGGCATCCTCTCCAGCATAATGGTGGATGACCTGAAAACCTCCAGGGTGCCGCCTGGCCCACTGTGTGATGTTGTAAACCTTTCGATCAATGACCAACCACTGATCATTTCTGCTGCAGTGTCTCTGGATCTCCTCCCAGGTGTAAACCCTGTTCCCCATCTCCGTCAGCTGGCCACCGGCACTCATCCTCATTGTCCTTACACTTAACAGCTCAAGTCAATACTCTAAAAAGCCAAATATTCCAAGAAAAAGAAGCAACAAGGAGCTTGCTTGACTTGTTGCTGTGTGCACTAGTTTGTAACATAAGTGAAGAAGGACAAAGAATAGTCCAACAGGCACACAAATAATTCATGCAGAATTGGATATGCAGGTTGGTGATCAGTCGTCTGTGACAAAATGACTAGAAATGCATCTGAAAGCTCTTCTTAATGGATTAAAGGGCACCTATTATGGTATGCTTTTTCCACTTTTCTGACCAATCGTAAATGCGGTCAGAGCAAACGATGCCAAAGTTTCAGATAATGAGGTTTGCACATTTGGAAGGGAGCCTTGAAAGAAGTTTCAGAGAGTTTTTTTGGTACTTGTACAAACTAAAGTACTTGGGAGTATGACCAATCACAGCGGAGTGGGCATGCTCAGAGGCGGGTCGTGGGTGGAATAAATTAAAACAGACCGTTTTGGAAATCCTAAGGAGATACAACTGAAATAGGTGAAGATTCTGGAAGATCTAGAAAGTTTTCTGTGCGGTTTATTGTGTGTACCACAACTCAATTCAAAGGGCCGAATAATGAGCATAATAGGTCCCCTTTCGCTTAAAAACCATTGATGCAGTGCAGCGCTACACTGCTCACATATTTAATATATTGTGAAATTAATACTTTTCCAACAATATCAAGATAAACACCATTGTTTTTGTAAAGGCATCATTGTGAGGGTGTAACTTCAGTCATTTCTTTATGTGTACATAAGAATAAGATCGGATTGTGCCTTTTAGGATTTATGTTAAATAAAGAGCTACGACTTAAAAATAGAGATTGCAATACCGTCTTGTACCAGCAGGAAGTGCAAACGAGCAGCTCAAGTAGACAACTTGTCCTCACGTGACCCTAAAGAACAACATGGTAGCTTTCTCTCATTAATCATTGAAAAAGTAGAACTACCCTTAATATATTAGATGTATATATTTTGGAAATAGCATAAGATACAACATGTTCCACTATTGTGTCATCGCATTACAGTCTGGGTCATTCATTTGCCTCATCAGTCGCAATCACCAGCCTCTCCACCTCTCCTGTCTGTCTCCAGTCAAATGTCCACTGTGTCATTTCAGGGTCGTTTCAAAGTAGTGCAGAAATGTGCAGATCAGCCTTTTGGTCTGCAGCATATCAGCCAGGATTATCCTCAAGCAGCCATGAGGCCTGTCAACCCCCTTCTCCTTGTTTGCATCTAAAGACAGGCCCAATGACCCCAGCAGGTTTGAAATGCTTTTTATTTTAAGTCCTAACTCATTTTCACAGTACTCTGAAACATATCACATTGCACAAAGGTCTCAGTCTGTCACTATAGCTTTTATGGGCTTTTACATAAGAGCCATTGTGACATCATAACACTGCACAAGAGCTCTTAGCAAGGACTTCATTCAATTTAGGTTTTATAAAGATGACAGCATGCAGTTGTCTATTTCATGTATTGTAGTTTTTCTTTAATTGTGTAACATATCTGACAATAAAAACGTAAAGAATAAATGGACGTCACATAATGTTTTCTGATTGTATTCAAATGAACATAGTGAAAATGATTATATATGGTCATGATTCATAAATTTGATGATGTCCCACAAACTTTTGCACTGCATTGTATTTGTGTGTCTGCTTTGTGTCTCAGCTGAAAGTCAAACACGGTTTTTAACTGGTCAATAAAAAACCTGTGGAAAAAAAGCACAAGGCATCTTTGGAGGTCTTTTTTTTTTTACCCAACTATTACTACTCTATGTAATATACTGCTGCATGAGCATATATATATGTCAACCCATAATATATGTAAATTGATTAAAATATTTAATCATGATTAATCATGTTTTGTCCTGAGTTGATAACACACAATTAATCACAGATAGAAAAAAAGTTTTTATCTATAATAAGTAGGGATGTAAATCTCTTTGTGGTCAATGATTCGATACATTAATTGGCCACTTAATTAGGTACACCTGTACAATCTGATGGGATCCCAGATCTATATCAAAGAGCCTGTCTTTTGTAAAATAACAGTAATAAGAAATGATTATTAGTATTGTTAAAAGGTGAGGGAGGGAAAAGAGGACCAAGTTTTTGGAAAGAGAAGACGCTCTAGTACATCCACACACATACTGTATCCACTCACACTTGACCATGTGATGTGATGCCACATGTTCCAGTTACACAGGGAGGAGGGAGGGGGGAGGGGGGAGGCAGCAGTTTGAATGTAAACCTCCTCACTGATGGCGACACCCAGACAACATCGGAACTACAGAGTCAGTACGCTTTGTACTGTTTCTAAAATGTGTATTAGTTCTTCCATCGTGGATCAGACCTTTGAAAGGACCTGGGCCTCTTTCTAATGGCAACTGCATTAACTTCCTTTACGTGCTTTTTTTTTTTTTTTTTTTTGCTGCAGGCCAAGTCATCCAGCAGAGCACACGTAGGGCTCATCATCCAGAGAAGAGCAGGAAGATGGAAATGAGGGACAATTTAACAGGCTAAAGGGCCAGTTTTGTACCTGCCTTAATGGAGCATGTGGATCATGGGACCTTAACCTTAACCACAGAGGAATGCAAAGAGAAGAGAGAAGGGTAAGAACTGCAAAAACTCAACGCAAAGTTGAGCTCTATACAGTGGACTACCAGCATTACTGTTACTACTACTATTACTATTACTATTATTACTACTACTACTACTATTTGCACTATTCTACATTGTGCTAAATGGCTGCAGGATGGCGACAGTTATAGGCCTGAGGCATGATGTGTTTTGCAGCTGCAAGCTCAAAACAAGAGTCTAAGTTAGTTTGTCATCACATCACATGACTCTGCTCTGACTCAAGTCAAGGAGTCAGGGGGCCACAGCATGGGAAACTCCTCCGGGAAGGGCGAGGGAGACGAAGAGGAAGAGGAGATTATGCAAAAGAATAAGAAGAACCAAGATGAGGAAGTTGAAGAGGAGCTTCCGCTCGGTGTGGAGGAGTTGTTGGAGAGTGGGGATCCAGTGTTGGACCTCAGCTACCGTAGATTTAAGCGTTTACCTGCACGGGTTTATGGCCTGACGCACGTAGAGAAGCTCTACGTTTGTGGAAACAGCCTTCGCACACTTCCTGAAAGCATCGCCCAGCTGCAAGGCCTGCGGATCCTTGCCCTGGACTTCAACAAGATGGAGGATGTTCCTCTCGCCATCTGCCAGCTGGCCCACCTCACCCGCCTCTACCTGGGCAGCAACCGCCTCATGACGCTCCCGCCTGAGCTGAAGAACCTGCAGAGCCTGCGCTGCTTGTGGATGGAGAGCAACTACTTCCAGTGGTTCCCCAGAGAGCTGTATGAACTCCCCAACCTCAGGTCTCTGCAAATGGGCGACAACCGGCTCAAGACCCTGCCTCCTGACCTGACCCGCATGGAGACTCTGAGGGGGCTGTGGCTCTATGGGAATCGCTTCCAGACCTTCCCAAAAGTCCTCCTAAGCATGGAAAGCTTGGAAATCCTGGACCTGGACCGCAACAAGATAACCGAGTTCCCCAGCTTGAAGCGCCTCAGATCCCTTCGCCTCTTCTCCTATGACCACAATCCTGTCAAGGAGCCTCCTAAAGTGGGCGAGGAGGTGACAGTAGTTGGGGAAGGTGCTGCAGAGTTCTTGGAGGAGCGTGAGGCCAGGAAGGAGAGGCAACGGAAGGCTGAGGAGCAAGAGGCAGAGGAGTCAGCTTTGGCAGGAGAGGAGCCCGTCATTCACGGCATCTTGAAGAACAGCAGCTCCAACCGACCACCAAGCGAGGTGGACCTCAAGGACGAGGAAGACATTAGCGCTCCAATGGCAGAATACGATGGCGGTGAGTTGGAGTATGACGAAGAAGCGTTTGAGTATGAGACGGAAGAGCTGATCTGTGAGGGAGAGGGATTTGAGTACGAAGGAGAGGAGCTGGAGTATGACAGAGCTCACATGGACTATGAGTATGAGGAGGAGATGGAGTCCAAGGAAGAGGCATAACAGACTGAGATGATCTGCAGGCCGGTGGCCCACCAGATACATTTATCTTATCTTTAACTCTGCTGCTAATTTAAAAATTCTCATTAACTGTGAAAATGAAAAGTTTCATCTCGGTCCTCTGTCAATCAGAGCAGGACTCGAATAGAGTGTGTGTGGATATGTGTGTGTGTGAGTACAGTATTATTAAATTGCCACCCACCTGTTGAAGTCGGTGTATGTCATTCCTGGTAAAAGAAGGCTAACCACTAATCAATGCACTTTGGGGAGGTATTGTTTTACATTACATTATTTAATTTATTTTATTGAAAAACCCTTGACAATCCAATTACAATGTTAAATACTTATATTATACTCATAATACTTCAATTAAACTTGCTTTTGATGTGGTGTACTTGCATTTTATCATTACATTAATGAAAAATATGATTAGCACATCTCTAGCATATATATGTCATCATGTTTCGTATCTGTTTTATGTACCGAGTGGTGCACCTCTGTGCGGCCATGTAAAAGTGCATGTTGGATTTAGAGATGCAAAATATTTATGTCGTGCTAAACACACGAGTCACTTCCCAGTGTCAGCGTTGTGTAAGCAGTCCTGTGAGGCCGTCCAAACATTATTGGATGTTGTCTCATAACCATAAAAGGCAGGTCCACATGGAGCGATGGTTTCAAACATGAGATTTTGTATTTTAATCACTAAGCTGCACCTTCTTGTAGGTCACAGCCTTAGCTCTGTCATCAACTTTGTATACTGTACTATCCCGCCCCCCCTCCACTTTGACGACACCCTCGTGTCCACACCTCCTCCACCTGTGTCTCTGAACGTGAACATGTCCTTCCTCTCATCTCAGCGAGTCATTATTCATGTAGGGCTCTAAGTGTAACGCAATCCTCGCATCTTTTTTCACTTCTCATTGAAAGAGTGAAATATTCATCCCCCACGCTGAAATATTCATGCAGCCGCATACTCTCATATGTCTGTCTTTCTTCGCCGCTTATGTTCATGAGCACACTCAATCTGGTGATTTCTTTACTTGAATTGCAATATTTAACATCCGAGGAGCACAACATGTTACACATTAAAGGGGAGGTGCATTTGTTTTTATTTTTGCCCATTATTCATACTCACACTAAATCCGTTGTGGCTATGACATTTTATATTGTTGGGTTGAGTCATAGTACTATATTGACACAAATATAAGTTTGTTTGTTTTTTACTAGAAAAAAAGGTCTGAAAAGACAGGTCATCTAAGATACCTAGTATATACAATAGGTGGCGCCCAAAATTGACTGCTTCCTGCCGGCCTGTGTCTGTCAGCAGCACAAAATAGATGCTTTCACTGTTGAGTCCCCAAATACCAAAAACCTCCCTCACAACGTCAGCAAAAAGTGGCTATGTTTGTCACCAGAATGTCGCCAGATCTAATGACAAAATCGCAAAAGTTGGCAGCTGATTAGGAGGGAACCCACAGCACAGCAGACAATACACAAATATAGAGCCATAACAGTCCTTATTGGCTAAGGGAGAACCACCCCATTCTGTTCTGAATCCTGATTGGCTGCACACAATTGTCAACCAATCTCCTTTGCCGTCCCTAGCAAACTACCTTACCACGTCAGCTGCGTGCTAACCGCCAATGAGCAACAGAAGAAGAAGAAGCTCAACCGCCTAAATGAATCTTCGGTCAAGGAGTAGGATGACGGCAGGAGGAATATGTTTAACAAGGATACAAAAACGCTATGGCCACACCAGGACAAACCACAATCCAAGCAGTGAATATGGTATATTATATATTATTATATATTATATATTATAGTGGTATAAGTACTTAAAAACTTATTGTGTCCAATTGACTAAATTCAAACAAAATTAGAACTTTTTAGTGCCTGTCTGAGACATGTGTATAAAGTGTGTTGTGAGGGGATGTACAGCCTTTAAACATTTATAATAATAGTGACCAAATTAATCTGGCTGCTTCACGGATTTCACTTATGGTATCCACTGCAATAAACAAGGGAAGACTGTTAACAGTATATATATATATATATATATATATATATATATATATATATATATATATATATATATATATATATATATATATATATATATATTATTGTATCCACATGAATCCCTTATGTGTACAGACAGTACAAGTCTCTATTTGACTTTTGAGTGCATGATGTAACACCAGTGCATTTTTTCACCCTCAGTATAGAGGGACGACACATGGCAGTAAAGAAAACACAAGCTCAGTCCGGGTTCAGCTAAACAGCCACAGACAGTCTGTGGGAATCTGTGTCTGTATTTCGTTTACTCTCCTCTCATCGGTCTGTATGTAGGTCAGTAAACACAAATGGCTCCCTTGCTTTACATTATTGTATGGCTGCATTCTGACCTGATAGCCCCACTGCACAATATAATGTCCTCAATTACGAGGATCATATTGTTATCATTTGTGACACAGCATAGGTTTGCTTTCTGTTGACTGTCCACCATAAGAGGATCATGAAGGTTGTTGGTGGGCAGTCCTGGCCTCTCAGTCATCACCACTGTCCCCTCCTGCTCAGCCATGTGAGACCACAGTAATGGAAACGTCACTAGAAACACTGATGGATGACAAAATCCTCAGCGCACACAACTAGGGCTGTAAGCACAAATATAAGAAGCAAACAATGTCTCCACGGCGTTCTTTTAAATTTAATGGAACACAACTCAACTGGAAGTTCTGAAAAGATGTGACTCGCAGTGGATAGTCAATAATGTAATGCTTCTCTTGTTAAATGAGTGCACAAGAGGTTATGTGAACGCATTTCAGATACTCTGACTTGGGAATAATTGGAAAAAAAAACATACAGTATCTCCCTGAACCATCTTAACAATATCCACTAGGTACTATACACAATTACAAAGTAAAACCACAATAATAACCATACATTACATATCATGTGATATGTGAGTGATTGTATCAGATTTGATTATGTGCCCCTCGTTAGGGATTCAACCAATATCTCAATGCATCGGTGCTAGCCTGTTATACAAGGAGCGTCCTGCAATTTACGTCATCTTATAAAATTAGAATTATGGGTGTCTCCAGTAACAAGATTAATTGAATTCAACAGGCAGTTCCAGTAAGCAACCACTGGAGGGCAGTGTGACGCCACAATGACAGTAATGAATACACTCTTGGTTATATAAAAAAATGATGGATGGCTTGAAATTTACATTGACATCTTGATAAAAAAAACGTCCTGCAGAGATATGATAACTTCCACCTCTTTTAGCAGAAGAAAATGTCCAGACACCATCTGTATAGATGCATCTACATGCAAATCATATTATAATGTGAGACACCCGCTGGTGTTTTAAGGACTTAAATTCGAGGAAAAAGAACAGTGAGCAGCTCAGCGTGATCGTTCAGACAATCTAATTCCCTCCTTCTTCCAAATTAATTCATCCAAGTAGAATACTCCTGAAACTATTACAGTGAGCTGCTTTAATGCTTCTGTGCGAAATCTAACATGGACAAATCACAGCATGACAACTTCACTGAGACTTGACTAGACAAGCAAGCCTCTGTGGCACAGTCTGACTTTGTTTCTCTATGACAGCCTGCTCATCCTTTGCATTAGGCCATCAGAAAATGTGACAGTGATTCTCACACCCATTCCACACCTATCTTTTCATTCTCCTTGGACTCCTTCCTCCTTGCATTTCCTTTTTTCCTCATGCAGCATCCTCACCTCTGTCACGTCACTTTTTTGCTCCTCTTCCTCCCTCCCATCTGTCCAAGGCTGCCAGTCTGCAGGGCCTATCTTTACCAAGCTGTTGCTTTCATTGCAGTCCCACTGCTTTTTTTTTTTTTGGCTTGACATGCTGTCATGCCAAGACTGGAGCGTTTCATTATCCCCCCCCCCCCCCCCCCCCCAAAAAAAAATAACTTCAGGGAAACGCCTGCATCATTGAAAGTGACAGTCTCATTTCCTCCTTCTTTTCTCTTAAACACAATGTGCATATCACTGGCATATTTCTAATTATACCTTCATGTGGGTTCATATGACTGGAGTAGGGCAGGCAGATGAGTTGGGTTCCAGTTAAAGTCACAGCAGTGCTCTGGCACCTGCTGCTGTTACATGTGACTGTTCATCTATGTGAATGTAGCCATCTGTATTTGCTGTGACTTGCATGGTGCAGCCTTTCAATAAAAGCTGAAAAAATAAATATCTATCAATATATACCCATCTGCCAAAACATTAGCTACACCTGTACCACCTGTACCATAAAGGTACCAGAAAGAAAACAAATGGTACACAGTTCCTCCAATAATAATGGTGATAATGCCATCACTGTCAACATGGTTACGTATTTGTGAATAAATAAATAGAATATAAGTCTTACGTGTTGAAATTATTAGAACATGTTACATTAGCTCCAAATTGTCCATAGGTATGCATGTGAATGTGAATGGTTGTTTGTCTATATGTGCCCTGTGATTGGATGGCGACCAGTCCAGGGTGTACCCCGCCTCTCGCCCGAAGACAGCTGGGATCGGCTCCAGCACCCCCCGCGACTTTGAAATACATTTTTTAATCATTATCAGAGCCCTATAGACATGAACTAACACCCCTATAGTCATCTTTATACTCCTATTATTCATTGTTTACAACACATTGTAACTCTTATGCTGCAGGGACTCGTGACAGATACTAGTTACAAGACAGCAGTTAGTTTGCGAGTTAGCTCGCTAGCTTATTAGCCTCATTTATATTT
This sequence comes from Doryrhamphus excisus, assembly GCF_030265055.1. Lineage (NCBI taxonomy): Eukaryota > Metazoa > Chordata > Actinopteri > Syngnathiformes > Syngnathidae > Doryrhamphus > Doryrhamphus excisus. The sequence continues at coordinate 17,742,804 of NC_080471.1, forward strand.
CTTCGAAACTTACCACTTCCACACATGATTGGAGGAAATGGGTTTTGACTCTGTGATGTCGGACATGGCTGACTTCCTGCACTGTTAAAATAATGTAATGTAAGGTAAGGTAATAGACCGTAGTCTACCACAATATAGCAGTCATTTCTTAATCATTTACTGAGAAAACACGATAAACCCGATATTGAATGACGACTGCATTTGTGAAATGCATCCAGTAATATCACAGTAAAATAAGCATAATGTGTTCATTCATTACACGAGATGAGACCTGACAGTTTAAGGGAAGAGCTGCAGCCTATATTGCCATTAATGTTAATGTTAATATCATTATCTCGTTATAAAGATGTGCTGGACAATATCGGTATATCTGAGTAAGAAAGCCAATAGCATCTCAAATCATGAGATTCTGGCTTACTGTGGGGAATACCCAATGATGATTTTGACGAATAATCCGATCACAACCAGACTTAAAGCTTGGCAAAGAACAACAATGAAAGCAATTACACTAGCTACCTGCCAGAGAAGACTAGTCTGCTATGATGCATTATCACAAATTGTGTTTCAATGCCAAAGTAATCATATCATATACCGTGTACCTAATGATGTGGGCAGTGAAAATGAGGGTGCAACAGTTTGCACTTGAGACAACAGCAAGATGGCTTCAAAGATGAGAAAGGGTGGGTGCTCTGTTCTAAAAATAGATGGAGGTGATGCAAGCGAGGCTCTCCTGTTGAGTAGCTAAGTGTTTTGGCTCGCCCGCAGCCGTTTGCTTTAGTTCAGAGAGGGATTGACGCTCGAACCCAGGCTCCAGCAGCCGTACCTTGTGTCCTGGCCCAGCTGTCGTGTCCGCAGAAGCTGGCTGTATTTGAGCCATGGGGTGGATGATATTTAAAGGAACATAAAGAGACAGCTGAGAAGACCCTGCTTTGTGTGTCAGCTCTCTGAGGCGCTTTCTCTCTGCCTCGCTGCACCACTGTTCACTCTCTTATCTCCTTCCTGCTTCATTTGGACTTCTACACTTTAATTGGCCAATCTGGCACATACAGCCTGGAGTCAAATACACTCCAATATTTTCTGCCAGCCCTGGAACGGAGTGAGAGCAATTCAACATGAAGGCCTCAGTGTGAGCTCAGTTGCAATGCAGTTCTACACCACTTCAAACCCCAAGTATATAATACATGTGCACTACATCATGCATTCATAACTACAATAAAAAAAACAATTAACAATCAATTAACACCTCTGTGACAAGTAGAAACAGTAATTCCTTATTTATTGCGGTTAATTGGTTCCAAACCTATGAATTTCCATCTTAAAGTGGAATATTTTTGTGGTTATAACATGGAAAACCTGTTCATGACCTTCTAAATACAGTCTTAACATTATCAGAACCCTCTAGACATGAAATACCACACCCTATATACCCAATATAGTAGACCAGGGGTCAAACATCTTTTACATATTATTAAATATATTATGACATTATATTAAAAATAGCAGAACTGGAGGTAGCAGAGATGAGGATGCTGAGATTCTCATTGGGAGTGACCAGGATGGATAGGATCAGAAGAACATCAGAGGGACATTACATATTAGAGATAAAGTCAGAGAGGCCAGACTGAGATGGTTGGGACATGTCCAGAGGAGAGATAGTGAATATATTGGTAGAAGGATGCTGCGTTTAGAGCTGCCAGGTAGGAGGCGTAGAGGAAGACCAAAGAAGAGGTTTATGGATGAAGTGGTTGGTAGTTGGTGTGAGTGAGACAGATGCAGGAGACAGGGTTAGATGGAGGAGATTGATTAGCAGGGGTCGAAAAGCCCAAAGAGAAAGACGAAGAAGAAGAAGATGCCATAGACGCCCTACACTGCTCCCTATTTTGTGGGAAAATATGGACAGTCGGGACATGACGCATTGACTAAAAATCCTGCAAAAGTTTCCGTGCCTGATTCTGCAAGTGTCAATTCTGTGCGGTGTGTCAAGAATAACCCAAGCTTTAGTCTCAATCGGCATCACACATGATGTGTTCAAGGATCACCAAAGAAAATGGTCGCAACGCCCGAAGAAGACACATTATTCATGAAAGCATAAATGTACTTCTGCATGCAACTAGTCAGTGCACCCAGTCAATAAACCAATGAGAAAAGTCACTAATTAGTCATAGCACCACATGGGAAGGCCAGCTCTCATTTAGCACACAATATCAATCATCTTAAAAAATCTTCAAGATTCAATGCACAACATCATCATCAAAATGATTTATTTGTTCATCTAACGCACATAGAACAATGAACAACTTCAAGCTGTCACCTTTCTTCTGCACTGTACTACCGGCTGTGGCTATTCACATGAGGCGTTGGAGAGCAAATCTCAGTGTTCAGTGCTAATGTTGTCAAGCCTTTTTACATTTGTTTTTACATACAACCTACAGCAATCTGCATAGCCTTTGGGGTACGCGTACCCCACTTTGGGAACCTAGGTTTTAGACTTAATAATAGAAAACATGCCATTTAAAACATAATGCTCGTGTGTATTTGTATAAATGTGTACTGGTGCTATGGGGAGCTGAGTGACGGGTGGACAGGAAGTGAGGGTTCAGAGTTGAGTTTTAGCTTGGCCTGATTTACAGCTACAATGATGAGAGGTTTTTATCAGGGATTATTACACCTGCTGTGAGATAATTCAAACCTGCAATCAAGGGCTGTTGTTCCATAATGGTGTGTCGGTCCTGAACGAACGAGTCAAAATAATAATAATAATAATAATAATAATAATAATTATTATTTTTTTGTGAACGGAATGAACAAGATCACTGCCCCTAAAATACCAGTTCAGTTTGTTCAGTTGCAAATGCTTTTTTGTGATTGGCTGGAGAGTCAGTTCACCGTTCCTTTTTCAGGGCGGGACTATCTGGGTGGTTTCCTGTCTTATCCTATTGTCGCACCTTGCTCTGTGGGTGGGGTTAGCTGACTGAAAGACCGAGACGAAGAGATTGATCGACACTATCGGTGACCTCGTTCATTCTGTTCACAAAAAACTAGTTGTTTTGACCCATTCGTTCATGACCGACACATCACTATTTATCACGTGTTGTTACGCTGTTGAGTCGGAACGAACGTGAACATGAGTGAATGGACTGACCAATTGACCAAAATGAACGGATCTTTTTACTGAATGAACCGGAATGATCCGGTTCACTGAAATGAACGGTTTTGCCCACCACTATTGTTCCAGCCGTCAAATCTGGTGATGGTCACTTTCATTTAAATGTCTTATATTTGTATTTTGTTCATTTTCAAGCCATTTTTATGCTTGAAAATGCTTAATTTAGATGAAATCCGATTGCGTCCTAAAACTTGTTTACCAGTACGCTGTATGCTACTGAATGAATTTGTTTATTTTGTCAGACTTTTGTGCGAAAATGAGCTCTTAATTGTGACATAAAATATTCAAAAAGTATAATGCCTCCAACATAATCATCACTCATAGAGCAAAGTTTATGATCATAATCATTACACACAAGCACCCGCCACAATAAATAACAAGCATGGGTGTAATTAAAATGCAATTAGTTGGACGTTACATTCAAAATAGCTAAACAGTATGAAAAACAACTCACCTCAGGCTCCTCCCTTTGAGATCATACGACTGTGGCAAGTCACATTTCTTGATTGGGGCACTTTCACTAGAAATAAAATGAAATTTAAAAAATGACTTCTAAACAGATTAGGAAGAGTCGAGGGGGATCCAGGCAGGAAATAAGACATTTAGATGTCAAAACAAGCATGTGAAGCTCCCACTAACCTGACAAGACTAAATCTTTTTCAATGACTTTCAGAGACACGTGCATTGGAGTGTAAATGCAGTGTGCTGGTTTGAACCTGAAACACACACATGCAGTACCAATGTGAGTATAAATGTGATACACATGAGCGGTATGAACAATGCATGAGCTCATTAAGCTACATGGGCAAATCTGACATCTTGTTTGGAAACAGAATGGAAAATTCTATCACAGTGTTACGGTCACTATGTCGCTGACTAATGTGTTGCTCGGAGCAACACGTTTTCTATTAGCCTCCAATGCAAAAACAAGGCCTGCGAGTGGCCATCGTTATCACTAACAAAGCACACGCTTAATCAGTGTTGACATTAGTTTGTAATTATTCATATGGTAGTGTTATTACCCTGCATGTTCACGGAGGACCATTTTGACTAAGAGTTAAAAGACAGACATGTCAATGTGCATGCCCTGTGATTGGCTGGAGACCAGTCCAGAGTGTATCCCGCCTCTCGCCTGAATTCAGCTGGTATAGGCTCCAGCATACCCCTGCGACTCTAGTGAGGATAAGCGGCATAGAAAATGAATGGATATCAATGTGCTCTTGCTCACGTTTAACATGTGACCAAAGTCGTATTAAAGCTCCTTAACAATGAGATTGACATGCACATCCAATGTTTATGTCTTTCGCAACGTCCCTTGTGTTATTTGGCCCCCAACTCCTCCACTTCCTCCTTAGCTATAGCCAAATTCTGCCCTTCTTTGTCCCCTCAGTCTGTTCTTTGATGGTTTCCCCACACCCTGCTCCTCCTGTGCATCCGATGTCAGCATCCAATGTCACAAAGTAGGCGGACATGAAAGTTCTCCAGCCGACCTCTCAAAGCAGTCTGCCTCCAAGTCTGCATACTTTGCACTTGGCTGCTCATTTGCTCTCTATACCTTCTTCCCGACGACAGTGAGCTCAAGAACTATTTTTAAAAATATTTCTCTCCATGACCGATGTGTTTTTTTAGTCTGTCTTACAATATCTCACATGAAGAGAACCTCATATTTCAGCCTCATATATCATATATACTATATCTTCACCTACTATAGGGAAGAGAGGCCTGCCATCAATTATTGGTGGTCCTCAGCTGATGACCAACATAAGAATGCGACAACAGCAGGTAGACCGTAAACCTGGGTCTTCTTAAGTTAGCATCAGTGCGCACAAAATAAAATTAACAGTAAAGCTAATGTCAAAACATTTTTTGGAGTTTACCTTCATGAAAACCTTTAAAGTTAAGCTGGCAAAACCATGTTTTTGTTGAATTGTATTCATTGTTGTGCTGAAAAGTGATCTTCACCTTGGATTTCTTTTTAAGTGAACTGCACAACAGATATAACAGTTTTTTTTTTATAAGTTTTCAAGTATGCAGTGCATAAAAAGGTTGGTCTATGGCTTTTATTTGTGTTGGCATGCAAACATGTTGTTTAGACCAAGGGTCAATTAAATATTAACACTGTATAGATTTAATTAATTTCATTAATTTGTTTTCAATAATAAATCAAATCCACTCACAGTTTAACGAGCTAAAACCTTCCTCCATTGAGACTGGCACCGCTTTTGTCTTCATTTTTACGTTTCAAAAACGTATCCATTGCTGGTTGTTGTTGTTGTTGAATGTCTTCTTCTGATCTTCTGTGAGCTTGTTAAACAACTTTGACTGAGACATTACCGCCACCATCTGGTCGGAAGCTGCACTGTAACTGAGCGTCCCATTGACATTGGCACCACTTTTGTCTTCATTTTTACGTTTCAAAAACGTATCCATTGCTAGTTGTAGTTGTTGAATGTCTTCTTCTTTTCCTCTGAGCTTGTTAAACAACTGACTGAGACATTACCGCCACCATTTGGTCGGAAGCTGCACTGCAACTGAGCATCTCATGGATAACATACAGTAGCATAGCAGCTAGCCTATATATGGTGTCTACGCAGTTTTCGGGCAAGTTTTTTTGCGGCCCTATAGGTGGCGCTTGAGGCCCAAGTTTAGTTAAGAATCACTGGTTTAGACAGGTAACCAAAAAATACCATTAGATCAGGACAATTTACAACTATATTAGAAGATGCCACTGTTTTAACAAAGCCAATGAATCCCAGCAGTCCAAAGTAGTAAAAATGATTCTTTAATGTGGAACAAAATCAGAGCTCAGCTCCATGGCTCAATCCGCCCATCACACTCTGTAACACTGATGGGAGGAGGAGAACGACAACAACCAGTAAGATCACAGTCTGCTCGGCCAAAAAACAGGAGAGGCTGAAAAAAAACATGGAACGCCAAACCAAAGTGCTACTGGGTTGTGACCTTCAGACGCCCTCACTCTTTCCTCCTTGATCCATGATGGGACACACAGCAAGCCGCCACTCTGCTTTCTCACTGGGCTCTTCCAAAGCTCTGCTTCCCTCACCTATTTCCACCACCTCAGCACCGGAGGAAGCGTCGGTGAGGTCAGCATGCCGGCAGGTTTAGAGCAGCAGAGTAACGTTTGTGAAAGGACTCTGATTATAGTCGAGGTTTTCCTGCACGGAAGTGAAAATTTAAGAAAATGGAACGGAGCAGGAGACGGAGGACGTCTGTGGAGGTTTCCCAGTAAGAACCCGATGCTATGCTAACACAGGGACATCAACAGAAGCACTACACAGATATGTACAGAGCAACACATCAGAGCACTTAGTCGTAAATTGAGAGTGGGATAAAGGGATGGGTAATAATGGGTTCCACTACAAAGTATCCCACGAGAGAGCGGGAGCAATCTTTAAGGCTGTTCTTGCTACAAACCAGGTGACAAGCAGCTTCTGTGCTTGACCTTTTGAATATGGCTGCTTTTTCACTTCGTGGAGGCTGTGCTGTGACGGCTGCTCTTCTTCTGTTTCTCAAGCATGACCACTTTTAAATGATAAATATGTGTCAACACATTTACATGCGTGGGCAGGCATCTTCGAGGATGAAATGATGCAATTCAATATTAAGCAGTAATCTCAAATTCTTAGTTTGCATTACTAATCCATGCACATAATAATATTATTTCATGGGTACCATTTACAATATCACTTGTAAATGCTTGACTAGTTCAAGATACTATTTTTAAATCCTGAGGTCGCTATTTAGCTTTGGCCATGTATAACTTGACCCCATAGGAAATATCGTTAATAAGCTGCAACCACTTTTAATGGACCAAGAATTTATAGTTTATTAGCAAATACCATATTTTCTGGACTATAACTTTTTTAATAGTTTGTCTGGTCCTGTGACTTATAGTCTGGTGGACTTGAATAACTTGAATTGTGTGCATTAAATAAACCAGATTTTCTAAACCAGTCATTTTCTATGCTCGAACTACAAAAATATTCAATTTATTAATATAACCCTACTTAATCTGTTGCGGTCCGGTCCGGGGCTGTGGTAAACAGAGGATTGGAAAAATGCTGATTTAATGTTTCAGGACTTTTTGTTGCGTTAACTTCCTTTTTTGGCTCTAAGATTTGTGCAAAATGAGGGCAAGGGTTGCCTTAAATTGCTTTACATTAAATAATGCATTTAACTGGTACAATTTGGTCCAACAAATGTTATATTTTTGGACAATTTTTTGTGTCTAAGTCATAAAAAATTCAAAACTGACCTCTTGGAAGCACAGTTTTTACGCATGTGGCCCTAGAGAGAAGGTGTTTTTTTTGTGCTTGATCCATGTCTGGTCCACAGAGCACTGCATGAAAAATAACAAGGTGAAGAATAAGAGGCGCTAATGGACACGGAATCCCAGATAAATGAGGGAGCATGGATTACTGGTAAATTAGACTCTTGAGGTGTATGCATTACCGTCTGAATGGGACACTAAATGAACAATCCAGTGAAGGAAGTGGAAATCTATACGTGGTGGAGGATTAAAATGAAGCGTTGTAATGAAGCAGCCAAGTGGTCATGCGGGGGGGGGGGGGGGGGGGGGGGGGGGGGTCTGTCAGCTTCTGTACCTGAACACACACCAAGTCACGTGACATCAGAGAAAGAAAGGGAAGGCGGGGCATCGCACAGAGAGCACTAGCACTAGCGTGGACGTACACACACCTAATACACACATCACTGCATTGGGTTCCAGTCTGCGTTCCACTGCACTCTCCTGGCTGCCAGAACCTTGCTGTGTCTTGTCAAGAATAAGAGAAACGAGAAAAGAACCAACTAACAAACAGACAAAAAAGAACAACACATTTTGGATCCCACTGGCAAGAATAAAAAAAAAACAATCAGAACCAAAACTTAGGATAGAAAAAGCGCCAGTGGCACCGAGTTACAGAGAGAATGTCAGTAACTGGCTTTTGAACAGCTCTACGCTTCTTCTTTTAGTCTACCAAGTATATACTAGGAACCTTACCAGGCAGCTAAAATCTATACAGTACTGTCTTCTTCATATATTTATATATATTTATACACTTTACAAAGTTGGCAAAAAAATACATACATAAATAAATACATGGAATTAGATTGTACACATCACAATTGTGTGTTTTTAAGTTGGAGCAGTCTTGGCAGAAGAGGTGAAGAGAATATGGCGAGCTCAGAGAGGAGCTAAAGGATGAGGAGCGCTGGCCGGCACTAAAAGATCCCAAACGAGTCCGCAGGTTAAGTGATATTTTTGGGTTGGCAAATGATAAATTACCCATGCTAATTCCCCCACCTGATCACGCACGATGGCCGTGGACCACGGTTGCTCGAGACAAATCACATCCACCGGCAGAGTCGGAGATAAGTACTCCGAGGGCAGAGGATTTGGAGTAAAAGATTATTTTTAGAGCATCGATAAATGAGTGTTTTCTGTCGGGCCCGGCCCCCTCGGGATGCCGGTTATGGGATGGCATTACAAATGAAGGTAGGAGTGTATCCGCTGTCCTTCCTGCAGGCTGCTGGAGTAACTGTAGCAGTTCTGTGGGGCGGGGGGGCAGTACGAAAATGAAATGTGAAACCATCAAGGCATGGACATACAGTAAATATAAGGCCATAGAGACATGGAGGAGGGAGTGGAGGCGTGGAAATAAATACCAGCCAGAGTGTGAGAAAGGCACAGGGCATGTTTTGGATACAGTGGAACCTTGAAGGTCCAAAACAATCTTGTCCTGGTTGCTAGTTAACCTTCCATTAATTTTTGATCAAGGATAAAAAGTTAACAACTATTAAAAATAAAACTAATGAACCTTTGGCGAGATGTGACAAAAGTGTACTGTGTCTTCTTCTACTATTCATGTTGCTTTGTTTGTACTGATCAGCCTGGACAGAAGTACCACTTTTGCTACTATGTTGCCACAACATATTTCTGTGTATTCATTTTGTTTTGTCATAGTTGTGTAACATTTTTTAACACAAAGAATTGCATGTTTTCTAACTCTATGACCTTAAAGTCATTCCATTTTGGAGCGTTTGAAATGTCAGTTCTTTCATTTACTATTAAAGCATCTGAATTATGTTCAGCAGGGGCGTCCAAAGTATTTACACTCACATACTGAAACAGGATGCCAGGGCCACTTTGCTATTTTATAAACCAACACATGTATGTAGATGTGCTAAAAAATATGCTGTATATATTTTAGAGAAAGACGTATTTTGATATAGATGAAAAATCGTATTTACTATGTATTTTGGTCTTTCCCCATTTTTACTGTTGTTTTTTTATTTCCAAAATATTTATAGCAATTTTCTTTTGGTAATATTACAACTTTATTCCCATAATATTTCGACTTTATTCTCATTCTCGTTTACAATGGTTAATTGGTTCCAGGCCCGACCATGTTAAATTAATTTCTGTGATATTTGAATGTTAATTTTCAATGTTAATAAATGAAATATTTTCATAGTTACAACATAGAAAACCTATTTATGACTTTGTAAATACAGTTTTTAACATTTTAGAGACCTGTAGACATGAAAAAACACTCCTAAAAACAATCCTATTAATTATTGTTTATGCCACACTGCAACTGGTGCAAGGACACGACACTGACGCTAGCTAGCAAGCTAACCAGTTAGCCTCTAATTTAGTTCTTCTAAAATTTACCACTTCCACACAGGAGGGGAGTTCCTTTTTTTCCCACTCTATCATGTTAGACATGTCATGACTGACTTTATGCAGTGTTAAGGTAATATAATGTAAGGTAATGGCATTAAGTGAATGAATTCATAAATTTCTGCTTTTTTCTTGTTAAATTACATTTTTAGATTGTACAGTGGGGCAATTAAATAAACAGCTGTGGGCCACACTTTGGACACCCCTGCAATAAAGCTTTTCATCTTTTTGTCTGTACATGCACTAACCAACATGAGCCCCTTTTGTGATGAACTCCCAGCAGCCAATTGTGCTTGATCATGAGTGGAAAACAAGGCTGAAACCCATGTAAGCGAATAGTCTAGTAAATGTAGAGTTCAAGGCACCCCCACCCCACCTCCGCATATGGCCTCAAGCCTGGCTCCAAAATTCGGCGGCATCATCTATGTCAGAGTGGGGTCAATCCTGTCCAACACAATGGCATTACAGTAAATCCCAAAGCCCATAAGACGACAGGCAGAGGCGTCGCCAAAAAGACGGGGACAGACTCCTTTTTGATGCTTCTCATGAAAATACATACACTTCTGTGCAATTTGTGCCACAGACTATTTCCTTGAAGAATGAAAAAGGGTGAGGGAAGGGGGCGGAGGGGGGTGGGGGGGGTAAAGCTACGTGGCAGTGTTGCTACAGTGGGCCCAGGATGTGTTGGCCAGCGCTCCTTCCCTTTTTAATCCTCCTTCTCTGACCTCACAACCCCTCCGACAAAATACAGCGGACATCAAAAGCCCTTATTCAAGAAGGGCGGTTATAATCAGCATTGTCAACATCACCACTGTTATCATGAATGTCGTTTTCTTCATCATTTCAAGTGATAAAGGAAAACCTGTTGCACAACAAATGTTCATTTCCACCAACGATATTTACATAAAGTTCTCAAAAACTGAAAGATTTTCTTATCACATTTGTAAAGAAATAAACCCAACACAAGAACACCAAAGCACACACATACCGACCAACAATCAGATGTAAACAAAAGAAAAATAAACATATTCATTATTGTTCTTCATATTTGTTACAATTCAAATAATGCTTACTTGAACCCTGATTGGGAGAAGTCACACCGGTTTTGAACAAAGGGTGAGTTTGGGGGTGGAGACAATGTCTGCCTGTGCAAGGTGAAGCTCACAAAGTGACAAAGGTCACCCAAACCAGTAACAACAACAACAACAACAACAACAACTGGGCTGATTCAGCCATTACACTGTGATTCAGCAGAATACAAGCTCCCCAATGAGATCACGACAACCCAATTTCCATCCACACACGTTCAGCACAGCGTAGCTTTAATTTAATATTGCACAACTGCAGCAGAGCAGGCACCTTTCCAAAGAAGTGAGTCAGTGACGCCCCATCCATCAAGGGAAAACCTGCGTTATACAATAAGGAAGGACACGCTATGACAAGGACAAACAATATTATCCGGCATGGATAACTTTCTTACTCAGCCAATGAAGAGTTAAATTGGTCCCTCCTTTACTTATTTACCTGTGTAACAAAAGTGTTACACTGTATAGATGTCATTTTCTTACATATGAAGTTTGCAATTGTGCACTAAATGATTTATACGTGTGCTCGCAGCAATGCTAATATCTGTGTGTGAGAACAGGTTGCATAAATCAGTGGTTCTCAATTATTTTTAGTCATGCAGTCAAGTGTTTTTATGCCCCACCCCTGATTTGTAAATAGAAAATGTTTGATACAACTCCTGGATCCCAATATTGTAGCCAATATGTGAAATTTTACAGCTAACTGAAATGAAAGCTAATTCATTTCAGTTCAATTAAAAAATAAAACTCTTATTCTATAGTTAACACATAGAGTAAAATATTTCAAGAATATATTTCTCAATAATTATGATGATTAGCGACTCCGTAGTCAGGAAAAAGACAAAAGAAACTGTGATAAGTGAATCTCTGCTAAGTAGGATTCCTGATTTATAAATTAAATACTAATTCCAATCACTCATATAACCCAACATCAAAAATAAGACATAATATAGACTCACGTTAGCGTTGGGACAGGTTCTTGTTGCTGTCGGGTTCTTTTACTTCCTGTGGTGGCTATTCAATGTAACATAATGGAACATTACTGACCCCTAGTGACCAGTGTAGAGTACTACACATCAAAAGGTCTTAATGTATTTTTTGAATGCCTGGTTTATGTTAGTTAAAAGTAAATACATTTTGCTTAAATATGCATATTTTCTGACTAATAATAGATCCTAGTAAACCACAAAACAGCGATCAATTGTTAATTTATAATTAATATACATTTGGAAAAAACCTGATAGCGTACAGATAAAGTAGAGTATATGATATTCATAAGAAATATCATATACAATTGGAGTGTACCCAGTGGGATACACTGTAGTTGTCTATGTCTGTGTATTGCTGGTTTACAAATTATGCTTCACTGCAAGTATAATTAAAATATATATTTTGGCACCATGATCATTCCTATCCAATTTATTAACAACCTAATTATTTTATTTGGAACAAGAAGAAACCTAACCCAAAATAAAACTATGGAGTAAGGTACTGAGATACTTAGCTACTACTACCTCTACTCCAACACAGTCGAAATAACTCCACAACACCACCTGCATCTCCGCCTAGCAACAGAGTGATGAAGGAAACAACTGAGCATGTGCACCGAGTGGCTACCAAAAAATAAATAAATAACAATAAAAATGTGAGCATCTGCAACATTACTGTGCAATATTCATGAGCTCTGTGTTTGTTGAAGGTCGTTGCTGACAGTTTTGGTGCCAACAAATCTCTCAGTAAAGAGGCATGAGACAGGTGGTGGTTGAATAAAATTCTGCTTTCTCTTTTATTCTGTTTAACTTAGCCTTCACTGTATTGGTGTTTGTTTTCCGGCTGTTGGCAAGGAGACGGTGTTTGTTACACAATTTTTTTAGATAATCATATGAAAGCGCAGATGAAAAAGCAAACCTATTTAAATGTTTATTCGCTATTTGACCTTGAGCGCGACCGTTCATGTGGTTTACACTAGATGTAATCACGGAAATATCATAGCAGATCATTATCATAAAGCGTCTTGGCTCGAGGGGTAGTTTAGTTCAAACGAAGGTTATACAGCGGAGCGCTGATATTGCATATTTGCATTTGGGACAATAAAAGCACTCGGTGGTGTTTTGTTTTAAATGTGCCACCAAGCAACCTGTCTGCCTCCAAGCTTGCTTGCACCAGCAGCAGAAACATGCCTGCTGTTACTAAGAATAACACCATAATTCTGCCAGTTTACTGGGTCAAGTGAGGTGATATGGCCCTCCTTGAGCACCATGTAATCATGATGAAAGGAATCATCATTTTGTAACTATTCTCCGCAATTGTATCCCTTCACAGTATCTTCATTGTTACTAATGAGGACACTAATGGGTTTTTTTTTCGCTTGTGAGTGTTGCCTCAGCAAACCCGCAGTGTGATTCCATGCTAGCTGAGAAACACACTTGAGTATTAATTTTTTTTTTTTGTATAGATCATCACCTGGTAATTATGTTATCCTGGATGTGGGTTCACAAAGGCCAACTTGCCTCTTGCATTAGGATGATGTGAGCCTCTCTACCTGATGCATGCGTGCCAAGGTATGTGCAATACAAAAAAAAAAAGAATGACTGAATCCAAATGGCGGCACGGCGGTCGAGTGGAGACCAGGGTTCAATTCCACCCTCGGCCATCTCTGTGTGGAGTTTGCATGTTCTCCCCGTGCATGCGTGGGTTTTCTCCGGGTACTCCGGTTTCCTCCCACATTCCAAAAACATGCTAGGTTAATTGGCAACTCCAAATTGTCCATAGGTATGAATGTGAGTGTGAATGGTTGTTTGTCTATATGTGCCCTGTGATTGGCTGGCGACCAGTCCAGGGTGTACCCTGCCTCTCGCCCGAAGACAGCTGGGATAGGCTCCCTCGTGAGGAAAAAGCGGAAATGAATGAATGAATGAATCCAAATGAGGTAAAAACCAGAACGTATTGAGTAAAGGACAGCCTTATTCCAGGCATTCTGTACACCTATTATTGATTAAACAGTTGACCTTTGTGCTGTATCAGTGCAAATTACATTCAAAAAGCAACTTGTTATAATTACGAGTTACTTCAATTCAATTCGTAATAGAAATATTCATGAATGTACAGTCAAACCTCAGTTTTTGTGAAAATATAAAAATTTTGACTCTGTGCTGTATCGTTCTGAGCAATCAAGCACCCAAACAAAGCACCCTACACAGAACGCAACATACGTATTTGTAAATAAAGAATTTCACGCAGCTAAACTTCATCATAGGCTGGAGCCTATCCCAGCTGTCTTCCGGCGAGAGGCGGGGTACACCCTGGACTGGTCGCCAGCCAATCACAGGGCACATATAGACAAACAACCATTCACACTCACATTCATACCTATGGACAATTTGGAGTCGCCAATTAACCTAGCATGTTTTTGGAATGTGGGAGGAAACCGGAGTACCCGGAGAAAACTCCACACAGAGATGGCCGAGGATGGAATTGAAGTCGGGTCGTAGCTAAACTTAAGAAGGCAAACACGTACCACTTCCACATGGGATGGGAGGATAACATTTTTTCACTCTATCATGTCAGTCATGCCATGGCTGACTTCATGCAGTATTAAGGTAGCGTAAGGTAATGTCTCAATGTTGTGTGTTATTACTGCCCTCTAACGACAAAAATATCACTTATATTTCAATATATTTTGACTAATAATAGACGGAGCGATCATTTACTTTGTGGAAAAAACGCGATATAGTAAGGGATGACTGTACATGCTCTCTCACACCTGCTCTCTCTCCTCCAGACACCAACAAGTGGACCTGTCAGATTTGCCTGGTTGGCCACGTCTAGAAATTACAGCTGATAAGAAGACACTAGCAGAGCTGACCCTTCTGAAGACTGCAGACGTAAAATTTCCACTCAACATACCTTGAAAAAGAAATTGAACATTCATTTTACAAGAAGCCAAATCAAGCTCAACATAATCCAACTACAACTGTGACAAAAAAAACTGCGCTCAAACCTATCATTAATAATGAAATAACAGTTTCTGTAGTCAAACTGAACAGCTGACGGGACTATGCCTCAGGGGACCTTCACGACTGCAATTTAAGTGTAGTGCTTTTGAGCAAGTAGCTCCTAAAAAAACTGTGATGCTGTCAATGCGATGCTGTTTGATTTACTGTGAGGGAATTTCAGCTGACAAACAAAGCAGCCGCTAAAACAACCGCGATGGTCGGCAGCACCCGGGGAAATGATTATCTGCTTGTACAATATCTCACAGTCACAGATCAGTCCTACTTCAAAAATCACACCCACAGAGTGTGAAACACAGCGATACAGTATGTGGAGAGACATCAAATTCTCTATTATCCTGGGTCACAACCAAAGCTAAAATCCACTCCATATTGGATGCTTGCAGCGTCGGGAAGAACATACAGAAGCTGTCAGTCACTCAGTTGGTTCTCTGATCATGCTTTACACTTTGTGTCATAACAATGCCGGCTTGGCAAGCCTCCATGTGACAGGCAAAGCTCTCCTTTCTGCCAACAGGAATCCACCACACACATGCCAGTGAACATGCACAGAAAAAAAAAAACAAGAGGCACAAAAAGAGGAGGATGAGAGCCCTTCATGCGTCCTCTGTGTGTCCTCTTCATCTCGACACCCTCAAGTCACAGAACAGAGGAAGCCTCACACCCCAATCTCCCCTCTCATACATTTCTCCCTTCATAATCATCATCAAAAACCATCCTTAAGGTTATTATTGTTAATACAGTTCGAAAAAAGTGCAGATAGAACTTCCCCGCGCCCTTGTTAAGAAGGCAGGGCAGTAGAGGATGGGGAAAAGATGGCAGTAAGAAGATAGAAAGAGAAAAGAGAAGACTGCTGCGTCAGAGTTGTGTTGCTCCTGTATGCACATCTGTCTCTGTCTCTCTCTCTCTCACACACACACACACACACACACATATATATAGACAAACACAGCATACAGTACTTGCACCGGCAGACACACATTAATACAGATGTGCCACAGAGAAAAGAGGTTGAGAAGATGGAGAGGTTCTCTGAGATCTTCAGCACAACATGGCAAAACAAGAGCACAGGGCAGCACTAAGAATTCATAGGCTCAATACACAAATAGAAGTGAGCGCGCATGACGGACCGCATGCACACAAAACAGCACACAAACTTTGCGTTGCCTTTGTCGCAAGAAGATTTGAAATCGCTTCCCTCCGTTGTTGTGAAAAATGACATCATCGTAATGTCTTGGGTTTTGAGTTGTTGTTTTTTGTTTGTTTTTTTTTCCCTTCAGTCTTCTTTTTTCTCTCTCCATGTCAATTCCTTTTTCATTTGTCTGGAAAAAATCAGGAGCGATCCATCTGGTGAGTTTGTCGTGTTCCCGCTTTCCCAGCTTCAGAAAGTTCAGTACATATACAGTATATCTTTTAACCTCTATTGTTGTTGGAGCTACAGCACAGCACCCACAGCACACGGACAACAGGTGGAGGGGGAGGCAAGGGTAAGGTTGCTGGGGGAACGGAAATTCGGATGGGTCCACTATAATATGCCAGAGGGTGAGAAAGAGGGAACGATAAAGAGGACATGAGCGAATAGACGGGGAACGAGGAGATCATCAACAGTATCTTGACTTGAGCTGGTTTCTTCACAAACCAAGTATTGATTGCTTTCTGCGACTTCCGCCAAACTTAAGTTAAAAGGAAGCAGCAAAATAATGGAAGATATAGCACACTGGAGACAGTGGTGGGGAGGGAATAGTACGCATTTGTATGGAGGGGGTTCTGCCAATCTACAGCCTAATATACTAATGTGTTTATGTACTAGTACATACAGTACACACTGTATAGAATTGTGTACCTGGAATTATTATTATACACTAGGATTATATGTCACTTAATTAACATTCCCTGTGATTCCACGGGACTGGCACCTTCAGTGGGTCAGGCTGCAGTGCAGTTCAGGACCGAGAAGGTCCACGCATAGAAACAAGAAGCCCCCACAAAGTGCAAAGGGACGTACGGGCAGTTAAAAATAAGAGAGGAGTGGCGAGACATAGAAATGTATATGAGAAGAGGAACAAGATGAGCTGGCGGGAACAAGAAAAAAAAAAAAGTTTAAAGGTTTACGAGAGCAGATGGCTAATTGTACCCGTGTTTCGCAGCCTGGCAGCAAGTCAGTCTTGTGCATAAGGATGGGATTGGAAGGGAGAGGGAGGACGGGTGGGGGGAAAGAAGGGCGGCCATGAAGGAAGGTAGGCGGTGACATCAGGCCTTGAGAGCATGCCACTGGGCCACGTTGGTGCGCGGCCGAGCTAGCATGTCTTTCCAGTGCTTCACCTCCGCTGGTCCACTCTTCCACGACAGGTAAATCTGACAAGATGAAGCACAATAATAAGCACATTGTTAAATTAAAACCTTTCCGATATTGATTGTTTTTCTCAGTTTCATCAGTTAGTAGAATAACTTCTCAGTTATGACAGGGACTTTACAGGAAGTACTGTTCAACACCTGGTACCGTGCACACAACAGGGAGGAAAGCTGTAATGCCATGAAATAGACCAAGCTCTATCACAGGCTGCATAATAGATGTATTTTGACGCTAAAGCCATACTTGACTGTCAGCACGGCTCTATTCCCCTATGGCGAGAGTAGAAGTTTTGCACCGACAGCTTTCTGCACGAAAGCCTTTCTAACATTAAAGACTTCAGGATGTCAAGTGCAGTTTAAAGTATAAATAGCTACAAAATCCATTTAGTGAGTATAGTTCATGGCGGATGAAGGGGTTAACTACAGGTCTTATTCAGGACTTAATATTTCAGTTTTGTGTCATAGTTTGGTCAGTCGCTTTTTACAACACAGGTGGTCAAAATTACGATTATAATTATCATAAGTTATGAGAGGAGGGCTGCAGTGGTTAGCGTGCAGGCCACACAGCTAGGAGACCCGAGTTCGATTCCACCTTTGGGCATCTCTGTGTGGAGTTTGCATGTGCATGAGTGGGTTTTCTCCGGGTACTCCGGTTTCCTCCCACATTCCAAAAACATGCTAGGTTAATTGGCGACTCCAAATTGTCCATAAGTATGAATGTGAGTGTGAATGGTTGTTTGTCTATATGTGCCCTGTGATTGGCTGGCGACCAGTCCAGGGTGTACCCCGCCTCTTGCCCGAAAACAGCTGGGATAGGCTCCAGCACGCCCGTGAGCCTTGTGAGGATAAGCGGTAGAAAATGAATGAACTAATGGTATATTTGTGTGGACAAATGTTATAATGACAATAAAAACAGTTTAACAATTTAAAAATTTACATGTAACCATTTCCATGGTTTTTCTTGACAATAACCAAAATCGATGTTCTTACATCAATAGCGATGGCATTGTACTGCCAAAAAACTGAAGAAGTTGGTTGAATATTTTTTTCTCTACCCAGCGAAAGTATAACTAAGTAACTAACTAAACATCTCCAGCTCCAGTTTTACCATGAATAGTAAAAACCAGTCAAAGGACTTGAAATAATTTACATGATACATGCAAATGTGGCTTAATACTAAATTCCTACGGTGACATGTGCTCTAGAAAAGTCAGCCTATTTATTTATCATTAAAAAGGCATAGAGCGCGGCGGAAAAAGTGCAGTGAGTAAATGTGTTATATTAATTAAAACGAAGAGATTTTCAATTAAAATAACCACTGATGCCTGATGATATGTATCTATGTTATGTATGGAGTGTAAATATGGATGAGAGACAGTGTCATTAATCATTGGATGTATTCATATTTGCATCTAACCCGAGATGAACGTCTGAAGGGGACTTGTAGGTGGCAACATTTGCAAAGAGCAACAACAAAAAAAAAAGCCTCCACCCAAACGTTACCTTGCCGATAACATCATTGCGGCTGAGTCTGTCCTTGTCCATGACAGTGATGATGATGGTAGTCTCCCTCAACACATGGGCGGGTACATCGAAGGGGAAGGACTCGTTGAAGACGGGATTGAGACAGCGCTTCATTGTCACCGTCTTTTTCTTTTCTACACGTCTATCTTTGTGCATCAGCCACACCTTCACGTAGGGATCTGCAATGAGAATAAAAAAAGGTTTCTTATGAGCAATGATCAAGCTGAATAGTCCAGACCGGACTAAATAGAATACTTTGTGTACAGCAGTGTACTGCAACAAATATGACAATGCAAGGTCATTTTTGGACGGGCGTAGGACAGTTTTGCAGTTACCCTCAATCGCTGATGAAAAGGGATGGGAGGGGTGCCGTTGGCGGGATAGATACAGTTTGAGCACAAGGTCAACTTATTCCCTGAGCATGGGGGACATAACATATAAACAAGTGAATTTATGGATATAAAAACTGGGAGCGGTCATACTAATAACACATGTATACGTACGCTGACAAGACATTTTGGACGTGTGTCACATTATATTTGGCATAAAAGTAACACCACATTTCACTAAAAGAAACATAAAATATGATGGTGGTAGCACCTAATAATTAATAAATGGAACAATGCGGTCTAAAGAGACAAAAGTTGAACTTTTTGGAAGGTGTGTGTCCCATTACATCTGGCATAAAAGTAACACCACATCATACCAACAGTAAAATATGGTGGTGGTAGTGTGATGGCCTGGGGCTGTTTTGCTGCTTCAGGACATGGAAGACTTGCTGGGCTAAATGGAACCATGAATTCTGCCCCCTCATGTTAAATCCTGAAGGAGAATGTCCAGCCATCTGTTGGTGACTTCAAGCTGAAACCAACTTGGGTTGCAAGTCCACCACTGAACGGCTGAAGAAACACAACATGAAGACTATGGAGGGGCCTAGTCAAAGTCCTGACCTGAATCCTATTGAGATACTGTGGCATGACCTTAAAAAGCAGTTCATGCTCCTGATTGATCACACTCCAGAGGACTTCCAAACTACTGCCGAACCCCACTTTTTAATATTGTCGGTACAGTACATTCAGTACATTTTTCATGTCAGTTTCATGTCAGTACATTTTTTGCAGGAGTTTCTGAAAAAACTGCTCCCACCTCCAGACATTGGTGGAAACATTGTATTGGGATTGGGTAGTACGAGTGTAAAGGTCACTATAGTGGTGTTATTTCTATATGTCCAGAATGCTCTAATAAACTTACAACTACAAAAATAACAATGAAATAATTACAAAAACCTAATAATAAGAAAACATTCAATTTATAATTTATTTTCACTTTTTTTGGGTCAGGGGTTGGCTGGAGCCTTTCCCTACGACACTGACTGGTCACAAGTCAATTACAAGACATACAGTATAGAAACCACCATTCACACTCACATTCACTTTATGTATAGGTAATTTAGAGTATCCAATTAACCTAACATGCAAAAAAAAGTGTCCAGGAAGAAAATTGACAGCAACATTCGTAATTCATTATAAGGGAACTGTGTAGTTCTGTTTAACAAAGATAAAGAAACCTTTTCCACAGTGAGGCTTGATACTTTGAAAACTAGCATTAGACTGACCTGACCCAATTTTAGCTGGGATGCTGAGAGTCCTCTTAAGTATACAAGAGAGACAAAGACTAAGGGAGCAAGGTAAGACGCTTGATGTAATGTCACCTTGCAATGTAGCTATCTATGTCATAACCCTGCTCAGAAGTCAGGCGGCACGTGTCCTTTGAACAGAGCGGGTCAATGAATGTTTAAATATGGAGCTGGCGCGTGGCACAATGTCACATAGGATGCAAAGTCGCAAAAGACACTGCAGACTGCTGAGCAAGGTTTAGCGAGAGAAGAGGAAAACACCAAGCAATGAGAAAACATTACCTGAGGTACCCCCGATATCCATGGCTTTGAGATTACGAGCTTTGATGATGTTCACAGTGATGGTGTTGGCAGTGGGATTATAGCACAGAGACACCAGCAAGTCCCCTCGTCTCCCCTGAGGAACACACACACACACACACACACAAACACACAATGTGGCATGAATCATCTGAGCTAATATCAGATTTCACTAGAAAATATCAAATTTCAGATTGCTCACTATCATGTAATCTTAAATCATTGCTCTAATTCCTTGTACACAACACAACAAGCCAAACCATTTGGTCAAGCCAAAATTACTTCAGTGAAAAACTTTTGATTTTTGAAAAACAATTGATTCATCATCATGCACCCCAGTGGTTGTCCCTCCCCCTCTTACACTGCCATCACTGCAGGGCTTGAGCTCCTTCCAGAAGGTCTTTATCTGGCCCAATTCCACCTTATTAAGGGGGATTGAGACCTCTCCAATAGGGTCATTCCTGCTGAAGCGGTCATAGTCCAACACCTGAAGGTAGAGTGTGCGCTCTCTCACCTTCTCATAGGGGAAACCTAAAATGGAGGCAAAATGAGATAAAGCGAGTGTATTTCTTACAGTACTTTTTCATAACGTAGCAAAAGAGATACTTTAATTTTTCAAGTGCAAAAATGTTCATTTTGCGCCGTGACTCAACTTTGTCATTGCCACACATTCAGTTCCATTAAAAGGCGGTTCAGCAACACTTCACTCAAATTGCTTGAAAGCGAATCTAAATAGATTTTACAGTGATGCCAAGCACCCATAATGAGGATCATAGCACTCTAGTAGTCAAAGAAAAAAACAATACTGCTTCAACAAGGCATTTCAACATGGCAGCTCAGTTTGATCAGTGGCTTGGATGCACCAAGGACAAATAAGGCAATACCACACCAGCTCCAACAGATGGCGCTGTGGTGAAATAAGCTTTTACTTCAATGATTTAATTTTAACTTGTGTATAGACAATGGTGTCATCCATCCATCCATTTTCTGTACCGCTTATCCTGACGAGGGTTACAGAGAATGCTGGAGCTTATCCCAGCTGTACACCCTGGATTGTTCGCCAGCCAATCACAGGGCACATATAGACAAACAACCATTCACACTCACATTCATACCTATGGACAATTTGGAGTCGCCAATTAACCTAGCATGTTTTTGGAATGTGGGAGGAAACCGGAGTACCCGGAGAAAACCCACTAATGCACAGGGAGAACATGCAAACTCCACACAGAGATGCCCGTACGGGGAATCGAATCTGGGTCCCCTAGCTGTGTGGCCTGCTCACTAACACAATGGTGTCATAATTCTTATAGAGGTAGTTTTCGAGGGTTTTCCTAAGTGTGTGAATTTCCATGTGTCTTCTACCTGATGAATGATGTAGCATGCCGCCTGCATCAAGTTGCCATGGAAACAGCATAGTGACAGGTCTTTTTCCATACAAACCACTATTTGCATCCTATTGCTAACTTAGATACCACAATTTTGATCAAATATGTATTTGATTACCACCCTCGGCCATCTCTGTATGGAGTTTGCATGTTCTCCCCGTGCATGTGTGGGTTTTCTCCGGGTACTCCGGTTTCCTCCCACATTCCAAAAAAACATGCTAAGGTTAATTGGTGACTCCAAATTGTCCATAGGTATGAATGTGAGTGTGAATGGTTGTTTGTCTATATGTGCCTTGTGATTGGCTGGCCACCAGTCCAGCCCGAAGACAGTTGGGATAGGCTCCAGCACCCCCAATGTATTTAATTAAGCTTGTTTGTCATCCTACTTGACAAGCCACTCTTGATCAAATGGATCTATACTCCTTTATGCTACTATACACAAAAATGACACAAACCTTCAAACAAGAAGGTTTCATTCCAGTGGGGGTTGAGGTTCTTCCTCTTGACCTTGGTCTCCAGTTTGTGCTTCTTATCAGGCAGCAGGTATATTTTAACAAATGGATCTGAGGTACCAGAGAAGTCCTTGGCTGGTAATTCCTGGCCCCTGAGAACTTTCACCGTAAGGGTTGTGTTCTGGAAGCTGTAGCCTATGCTGAACTGGATCCGGCCCAGCTTCTCACTGATAGGCCCCTCTCCGTCGTCATCCTCCGAACCTGGAGACAACTACAGGGACAAGGAGTGGAATGAAATGAAAAACGAAGACATGCTACAGCAGCAGAAAAGTTCAGGCACAGGGCAAACGCTCAGTGGTGTAAGTATGTGGATGCCTGACCTGCAGAAAGTGTGCAAGGAGGAGGATTTAGCTGCAGTTGTCTCACGTTGTACTAAATCAGCAGCTCAAAGTCAGGGATTGGTGTGACATTAAGCGGACTGACGTAGTTTAATTTCCTTACTAATGTTCTTAAGAGACAGGAGGTGCTCAGATTAAAGATAGGGGAGCTTCTGGACAACCATTCTCTTTCACAGACTGCTTTATCGCTGCTGTGTACTAAAAGGCCACTATCTGATAGAATGCAGTAGATTGGAAGAGAGAGCAAAGAGAAACAGTGAATTTCATTGGCTACACAAAGACAACGGGAGAGGGTGGCCCTGCTCAAGGTTGCCGTTTAACAATTTTAGCATTCTTTATGGTCACTTCTTTACTTCCTGTGGCTTCAATTTTAGTGCCGTTATACATCAATTTTCTACTTTCCTTCACTCGCAAATATCAGAGCGGAGTCTTTGTTGAGGCCATGCCTTCGCTAATGGCTTTTTTTCTACAGAAAAGCTAGGATGCCTCTACTGTAATTCAGTCCAGACAAATAAGTGACTTTTCAATCTGATACCAGCCGCTTCCTTTAAATGTAACCAGCTTTTATTGACGTATCTTATCTAAATGGAACATCAGACCTTTCCTGACAACATACTTGGTAATAGATTTGACTCATAACTCCATGTAAGCAACTAGAGTGGGGCTTTGGTTTTCGTAGGATTCTGTTTTGGGATAAAATTATTGTTAAAAATATATTTTATCCTTCTTCTATTGCTTCTAGTGCCAAACAAAGCATCCCCACATTGGTGACTCAAGTCTCTGTAAAGAATAGTTCTTTTACAGTTGGAGCACTATAGACAGATTCCGGCCAGCGAATCATTTAATCGTGTCTATTACTCTGCACTGATTATGCATTCAAGCGCACTGCGTGTTTTGTGTGCATTTTCGGCTGCACAATAACCACCCAAAATGACAAAGAAAGTAGCAAGTGCCAGAACTTTGGTAGAGAATGTGATTCCTGATTCCTGTTGGAATGGATTAATAACAAAAACTGAGGTTCCACTTTATATGGTAAAGTATAATCTAACATTGAGATTTCCCTTGACACTGAACAGACCGACAGTCGATCGTGGTTTTATATCTAATAGTGCTACACTATTAGATTCATTCATTTTCTACCACTTATCCTCACAAAGGTCGCGGGGGTGCTGGAGCCTATCCCAGCTGTCTTCGGGCGAGAGGCGGGGTACACCCTGGACTGGTCGCCAGCCAATCACAGGGCACATATAGACAAACAACCATTCACACTCACATTCATACCTATGGACAATTTGGAGTCGCCAATTAACCTAGCATGTTTTTTTGGAATGTGGGAGGAAACCGGAGTACCCGGAGAAAACCCATGCATGCACGGGGAGAACATGCAAACTCCACACAGAGATGGCCGAGGGTGGAATTGAACCCTCAGCTCCTAGCTGTGAGGTCTGCACGCTAACCACTCGACCGCCGTGCCGCCCTCAGTTACTATTCAATTGACTCTAATTTACTCAAAAAGGCTCATTATCCAAATCTAGCGTTTAAACCTTCTGAGAGCCATAAAGGTACACGACTATATCAGCAAGCTGCTGCTGTAATACCATACAAAGGGCTTTATTTGGATGAGTAGACCGTGACAATGTTCTTTGTGTGCCGTGAGCGTTGCGCTTACCATCACCATGTCTCCAGTTAGAGAGTTGGCCAGGTCAGCAACGGAGGAGTGGCCGTCAGCATCAGGGGGTTGGCCTTTGGGGCTGTTGGCTGGCTTGTTGCCCCTGGAAGCACAAACACACATTGACCAAAAGAACAAGACACAACCTCGTCTCCAGAAAGACAGAATGTCTGAGCACATGGGGGGAGTCCAACCTCCACCTGTTTGGCACATGAAAACTGCCTATCAGAAACATCCAACTGAGTCCAAGTTTGCTTTTACTGTAGATAGATGCCATTTCAAAAAAAAGGTGGCTGTGCTTTCTCTAAGCTTTGTACGAGCAGAGCCAAATCAGATCTGCCAAGAAATCCACAGATAAACAGCAGGTGCTAGAACTAAGGATATTTGATGCAGGGGGTTGTGTCTGATGGAACTTGGAATCTGAAATGTATGTAAATATGTCCAGTGTGGCAAACATCCATATCTCTACAAGAAATTCACCTCCAGCAACATAAAACAGAACCACTATATTTAAATTCATTAGCCAACCATGAATTCCCTGGGTGGACACTGACAAGACACCCACATATATACATATATATTACATTTAAAGGCAACAAGACATTACAAAGAACACAATGGACAAACATGTATAGCAACACGTACAAGACAAGACATTTAACAGGACAGTGGACATTTTGTGTAGTGTCTAATTAATCTATTAAGAGTTTGCATCACCATGAACAAAAACATGAACAAAATCGTTAAAGTTTTGTTCCTTCACATAAGAATTGTTGAGAATAATGCGGGCTAAACATTGTGTCAGAAATACGTCGATGTTCATACAAAACAATGCGTACTGAATGAAAGTAGAAAAAGACAATAAAATAAAGATATGGAATGAAATAAAGCATGTAATAGAATAAGACAATCCAAAAGTCCTGGCCAGTGCAATATGACACATTAGAAATACTCCATACACGGACAGGTTGAACACTGAAACACTGTTTAAGGCAGTAAATGAGCAATAGAGAATAGAAAAAACACAGAGAAAAATGACACGAGTGAAATCAAGCAAGAAGATGCTGAATGTTCCAGACACAAACTTGACAGAAATCATAAAGATTACTAATACGATAGAAGGTCCAACAAGTAATGTAAGAAAGAGGAAAGCAAGCAAGGAACCATTTATCTGTATAGAAGAGATAACAAGTATTAATAGCATGAACACTGAGGTCACGAGAAAAAAAAAACAAAACCAAAAGAGTGAAAGAGATTGTTACAAACAACAGCACATTAGATAGAAAAAAAAAGAGAGCTGCAAGAAAAAGATAGGGAATGAAGGAAGGAAAGAAGGAAGGAAGGAAAGCCTGGAAACACAAGAGAGGCTTAGTTTGGTCAGTCTGATAAGTATCAAAGAAGAAGATATAAAAATAAAGAGTTCTGAACACACAGTCTAACAGTAGACAAAGAGAGAAGAGAACCGTGAAGAAAAGAAAAGAACAGAACAATAAATACAATTGATTACCAGCAAAAAATAGATCAACATAAATTATAATGGGATCGTATAAAAGGGAAATGAAGTGTAGGTATACTAAAAACAAAATGAGACGTACTTTGGAAAGAACATGACGATTGCACATTTAGAGTGTTACAAAAGAGGGTGTTGCTTGAGATGAAGTAATGCCAACTTTACAATCTAAACCTGATTTCCCAAACATTTGGCAACACTCTAAAAGTGAGGACTGGGATCACAAGGGCCAAAGCACAAACGGGCATTGGCTACATGTGCATATATAAGACATATGCAAGTAGGTGTCACTCAAAGAGTGACAGGGCAATGCCTTGGACAGGCAGGAAACAAGGAGCCCATAAACAAGTCTGTCTGTCTGGCCAGCATCTGTCACGTTTTTTTTTTCTATTGATGTTTCATGGATTTTTGGAATGCCAAATTTTGAGATGAGTACATTATTTATTTATTTTTTTGCTGAGGACATGGACAGAACTGTGGGGAATATACTGACAAAAAGACAGACAGAAAAAGCGAGCAAACGGGACAAGCAAACAATCACAATCACTTCGACCAGCAAAGGAATGTGGGGGAAGGAGGGATGTCATCAATTAGTGTTCCATTTTCAGGGGCCTCTTTTTGTCTTTTAAACTGCAGGCAAGGAGGCTCAAGATTTAAAACAAGCTGTTCAAAGGAGCTCTGAAACATAAGGTGTAACTTCAACTTCAAGGCACCTCCCTCCTCCTCCACCTCCCAAGTATCGATGGGGGGGGGGAGTGAACATCTTTAATTATTCATTCTCCTTCATGCTTCACTCAGGGGTTCATTGCATTGTCAGGTAAGAGCTTCTGCAGCCATTGGAATGGCTTTCCTACCAGGAAAGCTCTATTGCACCTCATGTGGTCCTCCACTGCTGGGAGGTCTTCTGATTCTTATAACAAAGCGGCCGGTGCGGCACATTTGCACCAGAAAATACTTTAATTGCTCCATGAATCCAAATGTGCATCGGTTTCATTCATTCATTCATTCATTTTCTACCGCTTTTCCTCACAAGGGTCGCGGGGGTGCTGGAGCCTATCCCAACTGTCTTCGGGCAGGAGGCGGGGTACACCCTGGACTGGTCGCCAGCCAATCACAGGGCACATATAGACAAACAACCATTCACACTCACATTCATACCTATGGACAATTTGGAGTCGCCAATTAACCTAGCATGTTTTTGGGAATGTGGGAGAAAACCGGAGTACCCGGAGAAAACCCACACATGCACGGGGAGAACATGCAAACTCCACACAGAGATGGCCGAGGGTGGAATTGAACCCTGGTCTCCTAGCTGTGAGGTCTGCGCGCTAACCACTAGACCACCGTGCCACATGGTTTCATGTTTATCTAAAAAAAAAAAACATTTTGGTGCTATTGCAATCTTGACTAGAAGTTCTTGAAGCCTGCATTTGCCTACAGTATCCAGTAGGAGGCAGAGCTGACTTGAATTCATATCAGATTCTTCTGCAGCTCAGAAAGTGGGCTGTTGGCATAGCAACGGCTTTTTAGAAACATAGATCATACATATTGGGATTTAGGGTACGTGAGGGAGTGGGTGCGAGGGCAGGTGTGTTAAAAGAGGTGTAACAAACAGGCAAACACAATGAGAACATGAGAGTTTAGGATATATGACAGGTACGGGTGAGAGCCTCGCAGACACACACATTGACATGAACACACATATGGAGGCAGGCGGGGCCACTGTGGGTTTCACCGTCCTGTGATACTATCCTGTTTTGTTACCTGACCGAGGGGCAGCAGCTCGAAGAGAGGGGTGGGGGGGGGCGGATTTGAGGGGAGAAAAGACACTCCACTTCAAGGCTGGAGAGAGACGCGAGAAAGAAAGCCCTTTTCCCCCCACCCACCACCCCAACCCCTGCAAACAAGACACACTCAAACATGCCTGAGACCATGGGATGATGTATTTCTATCTCATAGCCGCCCCCAACTCATCTATGCTTCTTTAGAGGCCAAGTGTACGCTCCCTAGGATCACACACACACACACACAGTCACAGAAATGCTTACATAACTCATCATTCACATGAAACACATGAACGTTCAGTCAGTCATCCCTGCTGTTTGACCCCCTCCCCAACCCCTTCACTCCACCCCCCCTAACCAAAACTGTGATGCTTTCACTGTTAACTAATTGCTCCCTGCATGTTGCGGCTGGAAACGTGACTTAAATAGCAACATTTGCTGAAAGAAGAGAAGAGGCAGTAAATGTTGTGTTGCTTTCAGTGTCTCTGCCTAAGCCACAAAGCACCAGACTGGGAAACACGGGAAGGAGTTACTAATCATTTTGAAGGTCCTAAAAGCTGTTTCAAAAAATCGCTCTTGTCGATTTCACTCCTGTCGCTATGGCAAATATGATTAGGTTGTCCGAAGCTAATTGTTCAGCCAATCGATAACGTTACAGAGCCACACCTCTTTATTGCATCCCAATATGCTCTGTAATTTCCATTTGAAGCCAAAGAGCTCCATTAAAATCAACAGTTTTATTCTTCCACCCTCGGCCATCTCTGTGTGGAATTTGCATGTTCTCCCCGTGTATGCGTGGGTTTTCTCCGGGTATTCCGGTTTCCTCCCACATTCCAAAAACATGCTAGGTTAATTGGCGACTCCAAATTGTCCATAGGTATGAATGTGAGTGTGAATGATTGTTTGTCTATATGTGCCCCGTGATTGGCTGGCGACTAGTTCAGGGTGTACCCCGCCTCTTGCCCGAAGACAGCTGGGATAGGCTCCAGCACCACATGACCCTTGTGAGGATAAGTGGTAGAAAATGGATGAATGAATGAAATGAAATGTTTTATTCTTGTAGGGATTTCTCAAACATGTACTGATCACAACATGTTTTTTAATAAAAAGTCTATTAAAATTACAATCACGAAGCCACCAAATGTTCTGAATGCAGATTCAAATAGGAGGGGGGTTGACTCTGAGGTGTAAGCAGCAGCAAATGAGCCACCTGTTCCGAGAGCAGGATGCAGTTGAATCCCATCTTAAAACCCTTAATAGCTCATCTCTCCTTCCATTTATTTGAGGAGCACATGTGTACCAGCGTGTACCTGCTGCCTCCAGTGCTGCTGTCAGGCCCCCCCACATAATGCATGGATGTGCAGAGGACACAGAGTACACTCTCCATTTGTTCTATATTGGAAGATGGACTTTACCCCACTCCTCGCTTGACACACAGTATGAATAGATGGATGGATGGATGGAAGAATACAACCCCCACCCTACAACCCATCCTTTTGTGATCCTACTTTACTTAGCGAGTAATCAAAATGCGCATTCCTCTAAGATGCGCGGTGGACATGGCAAGGGGATTCCTCAGAGGCTACCTTCACTAGACCCTCTAAAGAGGCGACAGATTAGTTAGGCCCCAAAGCTCCCTGCCACAGGAGGGATATCGTGTCGGAGTAGCAGAGCAAAGCCTAATTAATTCACGCTGATGTTCAAGCAAACCGGCAGGTCACACGATTTGGGACCACTGGGATGAAAATACCCAATGTATCATCCTGATAATGACCCACCACTAGATGAAATAACACTTTGGTGTTAAATATATACGGTTTCCTGCTACATTCCAAAAACATGCTAGGTTAATTGGAGACTCCAAATTGTCCATAGGTATGAATGTGAGTGTGAATGGTTGTTTGTCTATATGTGCCCTGTGATTGGCTGGCGACCAGTCCAGGGTGTACCCCGCCTTTCGCCCCAAGACAGCTGGGATAGGCTCCAACACCCCCTGCAACCATTGTGGGGATAAGCGATTGAAAATGAATGAAGTTTAGCTACATATCCAGAAGTCCTTGGGAGCGCATGGTAGTGTGACCAATCACAACAGAGTGGGCGTACCTAGAGGAGGACCAGGGGAATTATTATTATTAACTTTTCGGATTTCGACTTTACGTCTTCATGTGAAAGGGGACGAAAACAGCTGGGATAGGCTCCAGCACCCCCTGCCACCCTCGTGGGGATAAGCAATTGAAAATGAATGAAGTTTAGCTACATATCCAGAAGTCCTTGGGAGCGCATGGTAGTGTGACCAATCACAACAGAGTGGGCGTACCTAGAGGTGGACCAGGGGAATTATTATTATTAACTTTTCGGATTTCGACTTTACGTCTTCATGTGAAAGGGGGCAAAAACAGCTGGGATAGGCTCCAGCATGCCCGCGACCCTTGTGAGGATAAGTAGTAGAAATGAATGAATTAATTATTATTATTAACTTTTCGGATTTCGACTTTACGTCGAAAACAGCTGGGATAGGCTCCAGCATGCCCGCGACCCTCGTGAGGATAAGTAGTATAAATTAATGAATGAATTAATGAATTATTATTATTAACTTTTCGGATTTCGACTTTACGTCTTCATCTGAAAAAGGGCAAAAACAGCTGGGATAGGCTCCAGCATGCCCGCGACCCTCGTGAGGATAAGTAGTAGAAATGAATGAATTAATTATTATCATTAACTTTTCGGATTTCGACTTTACGTCGAAAACAGCTGGGATAGGCTCCAGCATGCCCGCGACCCTTGTGAGGATAAGTAGTATAAATTAATGAATGAATTAATGAATTATTATTATTAACTTTTCGGATTTCGACTTTACGTCTTCATCTGAAAAAGGGCAAAAACAGCTGGGATAGGCTCCAGCATGCCTGCGACCCTCGTGAGGATAAGTAGTAGCAATGAATGAATGAATGAATGAATTATTATTATTAACTTTTCGGATTTCGAATTTACGTCTTCATCTGAAAGGGGGCGAAAACAGTTGGGATAGGCTCCAGCATGCCCGCGACCCTCGTGAGGATAAGTAGTAGAAATGAATGAATGAATGAATTATTATTATTAACTTTTCGGATTTCGACTTTACGTCTTCATCTGAAAGGGGGCGAAAACAACTGGGATAGGCTCCAGCATGCCCGCGACCCTCGTGAAGATAAGTAGTAGAAATGAATGAATTAAATAATTAATTATTATTATTAACTTTTCGGATTTCGACTTTACGTCTTCATGTGAAAGGGGGCGAAAACAGCTGGGATAGGCTCCAGCATGCCCGCGACCCTCGTGAGGATAAGTAGTAGAAATGAATGAATGATTGAATTAATTATTATTATTAACTTTTCGGATTTCAACTTTATGTCTTCATCTGAAAGGGGGCGAAAACAGCTGGGATAGGCTCCAGTATGCCCGCGACCCTCGTGAGGATAAGTAGTATAAATGAATGAATGAATGAATTATTATTATTAACTTTTCGGATTTCGACTTTACGTCTTCATCTGAAAGGGGGCGAAAACAGCTGGGATAGGCTCCAGCATACCCACGACCCTCGTGAGGATAAGCATAAAATGGATGGATATTAAATACAATTATATTTTTTAATACTTTTAAGCTGAAGGTCATAACCTCCATGTCTGATTTTGCCTTTCACATGCAGCCACTAAATAAGCATCGCAATCATCTCATAAAATATGAAGCAATATTATAGCCCACTTGGCAATATGGACAGACACTCCCGCATGAGAGTGCACGCCATCTTTCAAGCTAGGAAATTTGCATCTATCTATTAATATCTCCCACATGTATTCTAAAACAAGCACCAACTCTACTGGCTAACACAAAATGATGCAACATCCATGGATGAATAATTGAAAGGCCACAGGCAAGTGGATTGAATGTTAATGTGGCACAAGTATACATCCCGCCTCCTCTGTTGTGAGCCTCTGTCTTCATTGGGTGGCCGGGTTGCTGCTCACACGGAGATCTAGATTCAAAGCTCTTGGGGAACGGGGCTTCTCTTTATAGCAACACTGAAGGAGCGTGTACTGTATAGGTTCACTGAATCGGAACAGAATTGTGTGAGTGAGGACCAATGAGGCA
Organism: Doryrhamphus excisus; assembly: GCF_030265055.1. NCBI lineage: Eukaryota > Metazoa > Chordata > Actinopteri > Syngnathiformes > Syngnathidae > Doryrhamphus > Doryrhamphus excisus. The sequence continues at coordinate 17,774,915 of NC_080471.1, forward strand.
TTAACAAGCCACTCTAACATTCTAATTAAGCTTCCTGAAATCCGTAGCCTATGGATGCCTGGGACGAACGCATCTCAATGCACTTGGCCCCAATCTGAGCAATAAAAGATGTTGTAATCTGACTCAACGTGTCTGCACGAAAAGGGGCGTATGCTGGGGTATGTGGAAAGAGCATGTAGCAGGCATATACGTATCTGCTCTGCACCAGTAAGATTCTGCAAGACACACGAAAACCACCCATAAAACCGTTTTTTAGAATCAGCCTGACTTGGTGTGAGGTGGGTCTAATTCTTAAGTCTCAAAAGTAACAAATAGAGTCATTTCATGAGGACTGGAGGGGGGAATAAAGGGCAAAACAAGGAAAAAAAACTGCTACTATTTCAGTAAATACATATATTGTAACTCTTATATTATCTAAAAACTTTGCATGTTCTCCCCGTGCATGCGTGGGTTTTCTCCGGGTACTCCGGTTTCCTCCCACATTCCAAAAACATGCTAGGACTCTTTGTGGTGACTTAAAAAGTGTTTTAATGCAGTCGATTGAGTGTTTATTCCTCCAGATAATATTGTAATATAAGAAGATTAACGGCCTGAGTACTCACAAAACGACATTAATAATTAATATTTTATATTGCATTTTATTTCAAGTGCTCTAGTGCTTTCTAGTGTTATAAATAAACGGACGCCATCTCCGAATGTGTTACACAGTGAATGTTTGTCCCACAAACATTCCTCCCCTTCTCCTACGTGCAACCTATATTCCAATGCCCCTTGTGTATCTCAAGCATGCTAACTTCAAACTGTTTATCTACCAGAGCTCCACCTCATAAATTCATGGTCATGTGGAAAGCTTTTATGGCGTTTTTTATCGTGTGATCGCACATACACAAGGTCAGTGACAGTGCCTAATGAATAAAGCTGCATATATGGCCTTCTTATGGCCAGTGGGGATGATGCTGTGTTTGTTCGGCTCGTTTTCAAGCTCAGCAAAGGAACAATTAAGCATTAGCCCACTGCTGAAGGGCAAGTAGAAGTCCCATATGGTATCTGACCCTTTGATACTTCACATACATGAACACTTAATCGCTATGCAAGGTCAAGAGTGTTGAGAAAAAAAAATCCATCTTGAGATCAAATACAGATCAATTAGTAAGTACATTTGAATCTGAAACTGAATTAAATGATCAGTGCTGGTCATATGGAGGTGGTGTCTTATGTGGATACAATTGGGTTGGAAAGCTACTTAAATATGTACTTTGTTCTTGTCATCCCAAATTTATGAGGTGAAGAGAGTGTTTCAATACTGTTATCCTGTTAAGTATGTTATACTGTTAAGTGTATATGGATAAGAGATGGACACGAGAAGAGAATGTTTGATCTCCATACACAGGATGTTATGAAGGTGAAATGAATAAAAGCATGAGGCGTGAGGCTGCTTCCAGATGATAATAAACTGTAGGAAAATTTCAGTAGACATTTTAAATGGTCTTCTGACATTGCATCCTTGCAGGTCATGCAATGTTATTAGATTTGACGTGGCAGTTATCGGTGAGCATTGTGTTCCTCACTAAGTACTCTGTCAAAGTAGTTTTATGGACAAGGAGGGCATTACTGTAGCACACTGCTAATTTTACTTCACTAACTTTACTTGCATTTTAAAGTTCAACAATACTCAATGAGAAATATGCTTGGTTCATTGCCAAAAAAATCAAACACATTAAAATATTAGTCAATCACAACACAACTGAACACAAAATTCTGTTTTAAAATGACAATTATTATAGGGAGAAAAAAATCCTATATGAACAAGTGAATGACCCCATAACAGCAACAACTGCAATCAAGCATTTGCAATAACTTGCAATGAATCTCTTAAAGCGCTGTGGAGAAATTCTGCCCCACTCATCTTTGCAGAATTGTTGTAATTCAGTCACATTTTAGGGTTTTCCAACATGAAAAGCCTTTTGAAGGTCATGCCACAGCATCTCAATAGGATCCAGGTCAGGACTGTTTGTTTTGTTTTTCTTCTGCTTCTTCTTCTTTTTTGGGTCATTGTCCTGCTGCAGAACCAAAGTTGGTTTCAGCTTAAGGTCACCAACAGATGGCCAGACATTCTCCTTCAGGATTTAACATGAGGGAGCAGAATTCATGGTTCCATTTTCCACTCTTCCAGGTCCTGAGGCAGCAAACCAGCCCCAGACCATCACACTACCACCACCACATTTTACTGTTGGTATGATGTGGTGTTACTTTTACACCAGATGTAATGGGACAACACACCTTCCAAAAAGTTCAACTTGTGTCTCTTTAGACAACAGAGTATCTTCTCAAAGGTCTTGGGGATCATCAAGAATTCAGACGAGCCTTAATGTTCTTTTTGGTCAGCAGTGGTTTTTGTCAAAGAGCTCTACTATGCAGGCTGTTTTTGTCCAGTGTCCTTTTTTATGGTGGATTCATGAACACTGACCTTGACTGAGACATGTGAGGCCTGCAGTTCTTTGGATGTTGTTGTGGGGTCTTTTGTGACCTCTTGGCTGAGTCGTTACTGTGCAGTTGGGATCATTTTGATTGGTCAGCTACTCCTGGGAAGGTTTACCACTGTTCCATGTTGTCACCATTTCTGGATAATGGCTCTCACTGTGGTATGCTGCAGTCCCAAAACTTTAGAAATGAATTCATGACCTTTTACAGACTGATAGATATCAATTAATATAAGTTAAGTTGTGTTTTAATGGGGGTCAATCACTTTTCCAAACAGGGCCGTGTCAATTTTAATAATAAAAAGTTAAAAACTGCATTTTCTGTTCAGTTGTTTTGTCATTGACTAACTTAAAAATAAACGTGTTTGCTAATCTGATAAATTTTATTGTGACAAACGGGCAAAAAAATTAGATAACACTATTTCACACTGCTGTATTGTAAAAGAAATTTCCCCAAGACCAGGGATCTTGGGCTCAAAAAGGTTAGTGACCACTACTTTAGCTTGTAATTTGTCAACAGACACACAAAACAATAGGTGGCTCAAGTGGAATTAGTTAACAGCGCTGGTGGGGGATGGACAGGTGCTCAGCGAAAAGGTTAAGTCTTTCAAGTCTTTCATTATAGCTAAATACTACTTTACCTTTTTTTTATTATATTTCCAAGAAATTACATGAACCTTAGGTTAATCTACAAAAATAACACAGTGAACTCAATCACAGCTAATCGAGGTGAGCAGTTGTGGCTGTGCGCTGGACCGAGCAGCCTTGCAGCACCCGCCTGTTGTTGAGCCTGTTAGTGAATTTCACAAGCCATTAAATGAGGTTTCCAGGTGAGCACAAAAACTGGACAAGCCAGATATAATATGCAGGAAACGGTCGAAAGGGGTAATTCTCTGAATTTCTTTGAATTCGCTGAATTTCATCCTATTCCTGGGCAGCTGAGGTAGTTTTGATGTTCATAAAAGATGTTTTCTTCCACAAAGAACACTTTCATACTAGAATTAACCCAACAAGGTACGTAAACATGGCTCTTTGATGACTAAACCGTGACGAGTCGTGTGTGAGTTTTCCTCGACAAGATGAGACTAGATAAAAATATTAGTTGGGTGGTCTATCTCAGTGGTCCCCAAACACTTTTCGGTCCGGTGTGCTAGCATAAGCAAATCGCACATAGCGGAGTTAACTTGAGGTTGTGCCCCAACAAATATGCACATTATCATTATCAAACAATAATGTATCAAAACTTACTTTTATGCATTCCCACATAGTATCAACATTTGGGACCAAATATGAGGTGATAGAAAAACAGGAAAAATATAATATAGTGGTTTATTAGCACACGCACTAGCTTCAAGCGCCATCGAACAAACTGGGACGGGTCAACAAACGTGCATTTTCTGCATTTGCATAAAATTCAATGTAGTTATTTACAACTATATTTACTTTAAATTTTATTTTTTTTAATCATTGCACCTGAAAGTTTCACCACACATTGGTGGTTGCATTACATTTCAGCTTATTGCATGGGTATTGTGTTTTTTATTATGATATACATTTACTACATTTGATTGTGACTTTTACAGTTGTACTTTGTATACAGAAAGAGTAATTGTATCCCGTTTTTTTTTTATCCTCATCCAAATTTCAATATTTCATTCATTCATTTTCTACAGCTTTTCCTCACAAGGGTCGCGGGGGTGCTGGAGCCTATCCCAGCTGTCTTTGGGCGAGAGGCGGGGTACACCCTGGACTGGTCGCCAGCCAATCACAGGGCACATATAGACAAACAACCATTCACACTCACATTCATACCGATGGAAAATTTGGAGTCGGCAATTAACCTAGCATGTTTTTGGAATGTGGGAGGAAACCGGAGTACCCGGAGAAAACTCACGCATGCACGGGGAGAACATTTATTGACATAAATTGTTTTGTAATTTAAAAAAAATGTAAGTAAAACTGACTAAAACGTTTTTAGTTTTTGGTGATTACAGTAAATCTGGACTAAAACTATCGTGTATAGAAATGACTAAAATGTGACGAAAACAAGAAACCTTTTCACTTCTAATACGATACCTGCCTTGCAGTCTTAAATATCTAATAATGTTAGCTTGATGGAGTCATATTACTCAAATACATCATGTAAAAATAGTCTGCAACAAAAGGTAGAAAAATGAGAAAAGGTCACCCATTTACTTCTTTATGCATGTGAGATATACAGTAGTTTAATCCACATGGTAGTGGCACTTAGGCATATTATAGTGGAGCACGATTCAATGAAGCAATTACCCACCACCGAGAGAGCCTTGCTCTTTTCTGTTACAGATAATATTTTTTTGCCATTCTGTGGGATTTTCCTGTGTGGTGCCGCTTTATATGCGCAACGAGGTTGGTCGTATTAAACTTCCCCGGTTCTGTGCCACCATAAGAAACTTGTACACTCCTTGCTACTTTGTTAGCATGCTAGCAAACACTGTCGTTGTGGTCATATCGCTGCTGAATAGACGTGCTAGGGTGTGTTTTTAATTTTTTTTACATAAACGCAACCCCCCCCCCCCCCCCCTCACAATTAGGGGTGTTTTGACCACCCGCCACATCCCCCTCCTGCTACCCTAAACATGGTTAAGCAAAGCACCTGTGAAAGTATATGCTGTAAATGTTGCTCAGATTAAAGTTACACATGTTTGCCATCTCCTGATGCAAAGTATTAAGTAAGTTAAGTTGTATTAACTTGTTAAATTCAGTAATGTTGCTTGTCATAATTTTGCGACTTTCGCACTTAGTTAATTGAATATTTTTGTAGTTAGAGCCCAGAAAACCTGTTTATGAGCTTCTAAATATGGGTTTTTACCATTATTAGAGCCCTGAGGACATGAAGTAGCACCCCTATATTCACATTAATACTCCTATTACATAATATAGTAGATGTGAAAAGTAATAATAAGGCATAATTAGTAGGGTTGGGCAACATCTAAATCTGAAAGATTTGGGTTCGATTCCTTGTTTCGATTTCAGTTTCTGAAGAATCTCAATTACGATGCTTTTAAGACGCAGGGTCATAAAAGGTGATAAAATCTGATGTGTGCTTCTTGTACTTCATCAATGTTACCTCTGTAGCAGATATTGTGTGTGTATTCAGCCAACAGCACATCAGTACCACTGAAAATTATTTTACAGAATGTATATTATTTAATATCAGACACCACAAAAAAAACCAACATGATATTCCTGTCCGGTTTTTGTGTCCTATTTTTCTCCCCAATATCCATGATTAATCATCTATCCAAAAGGACCAAACGTTATCCAAGGTCCACTACGACTCAGTAATGTAACAATTACAAGCATGGAATTTCCATTAAACCTACAACTTCAAAATATGAAGAATGAGAAGTGAAGATAAAATTAGGACCTCGGAGGGGGAAACCGAGTGTGTCACCAATGCCGAGCGTTGTATAAAAATAGAATTCCAAGGTGGTACAAAGCACCACCACATTCTGTGCACAACACCAACACGGTGCTCTTTGATTGGCTTGTTTCACAAGAAAGAACCACTGTTGTCATTTGTAATTCACACCCCCCAAAACTCCTCATCAGAATGTAAACCCAATTATTTTGGGAGATGAGTGTAATGGATCCTTATAAATGAGCGGATTTTTTTTTTTTTTTTGGCTTCGAGTGAGTAAGGTGGCAGGCGAGGAAAAAAGTTTATTTTTAGCAGTATATTTATGTAAGCGACGAACATGTTGTGGAATAATGAGAAGGCTCTGTGGGCCCTTGGTGGAGCTACAGAGACGGGACTCTCTGAGCAGCAGAGGATGATTGAAGGCAGCTAATGAGCATGAGGAGAGAAAAAAAGACAGGAGTAGAAGAGACCAGAATAATAAAAGCATGAAAATACAAAGGGAATGGGATAACTAAGGTGGGTAGATGGCAGGAGTGAAATGACAAACAAAAAAGGGATGGAAACAGTGGAGAAGAATGTCATTGTGGTGCACATGAGATGATTAGATGATTATCATCACCAGATAAAAAAAGGATCTACAGCTTGAGAACACAAGTTTATTTGATTTAGCAAAATGTGTGTGTGTGTGGAGGGGGGGGGGGACGACTAGCGCACCAGTGGGTTCAAATGATTGCGATGCTGTGATGTATGATTTCATTAATGCTTTTATAGCTAACATCCAAATAGCCTTTTTAGCTATTTCGAAATTGCAGACATTTTTTTCCCTACATGTGGTCGTCTATCGTTAACTCTTTTTATGTCATTTCAGCTACAGTCTTTATCACAAAGCATTTAAGTGTTGTGACTCACCGCTACACCAAACGACTCTTCTCGAACTTGCTGCAAAAATCCTCCCTAAGCTTGTTCTACGATATCATACCCATCCCATCTTTTCATTTAACACTCTCCCTAACACACACACACACACACACAAGCACTCCCATACATTATCTGGTACCTCTTCTCAAGGGGGGGCTCTTGACTGGCTGCTGGGGCTGCCTGCGCTGTTTCTTGCAGGTCAGGGATATTGGCAAAGTCATCTTGCTCGGCCACACCGATGGCCAAAGACAGGACCACCAGCTTTCCTTCACTGGCTCCCCAAAAAACAAAATTTTAGTTAAGAGAAAGACACAAAAATGAAAAGAGAAACAGAAAGGAGAGAATCAAAGGGGAAAGAAATCGAGCACAAGAAAGGAGCGGTGCGGATGGGGAGAAAGAGAAAGAAAGAAATTAGAGGTCATTTATGGAGAGAACAAACAGCAACAATATGATAGGACACTTCAGAATCTCACGAGAAGGAAGAGGAAATCATCAGAAAGAAAATGCTCATTAATAGAAACAACACCAGAGAACAGTCACACTTTGTCCAGAGAAGGATATTTAAAAATAACCTGAAATTAGACCAAATTCCAAACTAAAAAGTTGATGCTGGATTAAAATGCTGAAATGTGGGGAACAATAAACAATAATTTAATCATCCATCTGTAGCGTGTACAATGCGCTAGTACATTTAATATTAGCTTTAGATACTTTAATTGTAATTGTTATTTCTAGGCTAGACTCAGAAAAATCCAGATTTCGGCTCTGGGAGTGAGATGGAAAAGAGGCGAGCACACAATTTGCAGCAGTGGCGGTACCATATATTACAAAGTGAAAAACCAGAACAATACAATTCACAACACTAATTTACAAATTTACATTTCAATGAGCTCAATTTACAAAACACATTCATCTCATATACTGAGAGTCCCAAAAACATACAACAGTCCAATGGCCCAGTAATCGAGTGTCCAGAGGTTCAGGAGTGGAGGAAAGGAGTGAAGATTTTTATGAAGGCCAAAGAGACGAAAAGTAAAAGGACGGCTGCAAAGCCTCCTACCAGCCCGGTCAGAGCAGAGCAGGTGGGTAACAGCTCATCAGTTATCTGGGCTTCCAACTTCCAGGCGTGTTGCCTCAATGCAGGGTTCCTAGCTTGCCATCAAAACCTGGCCGATTCCATAGGTGTGATCGAACACTGCTCTTTTAAAGTTCAGCGTTGCGTCGGTGGACGGCCCCTATATCCCGACCACGTATGTAAAATGGTTAGACATTTTCCATTTGTAAACTTAAACAACGAAACCTTTTAAATACCTGCAGCGATTCCATGCGTCCCTCACCGCTACCGGTGTGTAGTCCCTTCCGGACTATATATACGTCACTGATTGGTGGCGCGCAGTCACGTGACTTGGTGAGACACCGTCACATGACCTAATGACGTTGCACCCCAAAACATGGTACGCACGGTAAATTTAATTAATTATATATTATTTATTTTCTATCTGGGTTACACCCTCCCCCCTTTAGAACATGCAACTCCCGATGCATGCTAAACATCGAGAATGTGGGGTTCCGAAGGACGGGTCGCTGCAAAGGTAGCAAAGCCTTCGCCATAAGCGTCAACTAACCCTTGAAATAAAGTCTGTACGACTGAAATAAGGGGGTTGCCTAGTGTTGCGTATTGGAGTCGATTAGGAGGGTGACGCTGCCGACTAGACCTTCTAACGACAGGTGTGGAGTCTATGGCCGGTACCTCGCTAGCAGGTGCGTTCTGAGCGTCAGCATGTGTTGGACTGAGCAACAACTCATTCCGAGTGGGGGATATCTCTGCTTGATCCATGAGCTCTGGTTCTTCTACAGACAGATCTTCAGGAACACCGATAAATGGGAGTCTTTCCCTTTCAGGTAAGTTCTCACCAGGCTCAGGGTCTTCTTCCATGGGTAAGGAATTTGATTCGGCAGCAGAGTCCCCATCAGCAGGTACGGTCATAGTTTCTGAAATAGGAGTCACAGGCACAGGTGAAAGAGCGACAGCCTTTGACATAGGCTGACGTGTGATCTCAGTAACGAGTTTAGCTGGGTTTGAATGATGGAACTGGAATGTTGTTGGCTCAATCCCGAGTAGGGGTACATCCCACTCGTTACCATCATCCAGATCTTCGGTCTGATCTGCACTGGCTTGTTTCTGGCTCCGAGTGAAAGGACGACGAGGTGGTGTAGTCGGTAAAAGTTCTAAGTCACCACTCGCTGGTAGGAAAGGGCATGGAAGTAGCAGATCTCTATGCAGGGTACGAACTGGTCCGTCCGTGTTGGTTTCAGGTCGTACTGTATACACAGGCAGGTTCCCAGCACGCTTCACAACAACATAGACTTCCTGCTCCCATTTGTCCTCCAGCTTGTGCTTACCACGAAGCCTGACATTCCGAACCAAGACTCGATCTCCTTCTTCCAGACTTGACGGAGTAACTCGCTGATCAAATCGTGCTTTGTTGCGTTCCCCAGATTTGACAGTATTTTTGGATGCAAGTTGAAAACTTTCTTCAAGTCGGGAACGAAGACTTGCCACATACTGGGAGTGTGTGGTGGGTTGATTTTCTTTTACCGGCAATCCAAAAGCTAGATCCACCGGAAGACGTGGTGAACGACCAAACATCAATTCATATGGGGTGAATCCTGTGACGTCATTCTTTGTGCAGTTATATGCATGCACTAACGGTTTTACATAATCTTTCCATTTGCTTTTCTGTTTATGCTCAAGAGTTCCAAGCATGGCAAGTAGTGTGCGGTTGAACCTCTCAACGGGGTTCCCTCGAGGATGATATGGAGTTGTTCTCGTCTTTGAAATTCCAGCAAGTTGGCAAAGCTCCTTAATCATTTTTGACTCAAAGTCAGGTCCTTGGTCTGTGTGGAGCCGTTCAGGTATTCCGTAGCACACAATGAAGTTCTCCCATAGACATTTTGCCACCGTCTTCGCCTTTTGGTTTGCTGTGGGTATAGCTATTGCAAACTTTGTAAAGTGATCGGTGAAAACAAGGATATCTTTAATATTGCTTTGATCTGGCTCTAGTGACAGATAGTCCATGCAAAGTAACTCCAAAGGACGTGTGGTTTTTATATTAACTAATGGCGCAGATCTTTCTGGTAGTGTCTTACGTCTCACACAACGGTTACAAGTCCTTATTTTAGTCTCAATGTCGGCAGTCATACGAGGCCAGAAAAACCGAGAACGTACAAGGTCCAAAGTTCGCTGGATGCCCATATGTCCCATGTCATCATGCAGACTTGTGAGAACTACTGACCGCAGCTCCTCTGGTAGCACCAACTGGAAAAAGACTTTATCCCTTTCATACCTCTTCCGATACAAAACATCCTCTTGTAGCTCAAGACGGCTAAGCTCCCTCAGCAGCAACACAAGGTCTGGTAGCTCTTGCCTTTGCATTGGAAGGACCTTCTCTCCAGTCTCCATCTGATGTATGACCTCTCTGATGACAGGATCAGCACGTTGCTTTTCCTTGAGGTCCAGGTGTGACAGGGAGGGAACAACTGGTAAACCATGATGGTCCTCGCTTGCATAACAGTCAGGGATGGCTTTGGCTGTCAAACTCAAGGATTCAACCAGAGTTAGGGAACTCTCTGCTGTACTGCCCGGCTGACTGATGACAAGGCAGCGATGACAGATAGCAGAAACAATATCAGGATCAAGTTCATCTACTTCACCTGGTTCAACCACATGCTCATCTGTGAATTTGGAGATCAAATCCCAGTCTTTCGGTACTGTCAGGTCAGTAGGGTGGCTGTGAGGTCGCCGAGACAGTGCGTCAGCATCAAGGTTCTGCTTCCCAGCTCGATATTGCAACTTAAAAGTGTAGGTGGACAAGGCAGCAAGCCATCTGTGACTGGCGGCATCCAACTTTGCAGAGGTTAACAAGTAAGTTAGCGGGTTGTTATCAGTCACTACTACAAAGTGGCCCCCGTACAGATAGTCATGAAACTTTTCACAGACACTCCACTTAAGTGCAAGAAACTCCAGTTTGTGGGCAGGGTACCTTGATTCACTTGTTGACAAGCCACGACTGGCGTAGGCGATAACCCTCAGCTGACCCTCCTGTTCCTGATATAGAGCAGCCCCGAGACCGGTAGTGCTGGCGTCGGTGTGCAAGATATACGGCAGCTTCGGGTCGGCAAAACCAAGGACAGGGGAACTGGTCAACTTCGTAATGAGCGTGTCAAATGCTACTTGGCAAGCAGGCGACCATCGCTCACCAAAGGGTTGTTTGGCATCCTGGTATTTCGCTGAGCTGGACTTCAGAGACTTGGAGGTAGGTGTATACCCCCGGGTTAGGTCATTGAGAGGTTTGGCAATGGTGGAATACCCCTTAATAAACCTCCGGTAATACCCAGCAAATCCCAAGAATGACTTCAGTTCTTTCAAAGTTTTCGGAATTGGCCAGGACTTTAAGGCATGAATCTTGTCTGGATCTGTCTCTACTCCCCTTTCCGAAACAATGTGTCCCAGATACTTCACAGATGTTTGGAAGAACTTACATTTCTCTGGAGAGAGTTTCAGACCATATTCCTTCAACCGATGTAATACTTGCAACAGCCTCCGCTCATGTTCTTCCAGTGAGTCTGAAAATACAATGATGTCATCAAGGAAAACAAGAACTTCTTTTAGATGAAGATCTCCCATACTCTTCTCCATTAACCGTTGAAATGTAGATGGAGCATTTGTTACCCCTTGGGGCATCCGATTGAACTCCCAGAATCCGATGGGCGTCACAAAAGCTGTTTTAGCTTTGTCGGCCTCATTCATGTCGATCTGGTAATATCCAGATTTAAGATCAAGAACGCTAAACCATTTCGAACCAGTCAGAGCTGAAAGAGACTCTTCGAGGTTTGGCAGGGGATAAGCGTCCTTGATTGTCTGAAGGTTCAATCTCCTGTAGTCAATGCATAAGCGTATATCACCATTCTTCTTCCGGACCACGACAATGGGTGATGAAAACGGAGACTCCGATTCCCGAATGACACCAGCCTCCAACAAATCCCTTAGGTGTTGTCGGACTGCCTCAATGTCTTGAGGGTGGATGGGTCTGGCTCTGTGTTTGAATGGAGTTTCGTCATGCAACTTTATGTGATGTTTTACTTTGTCAGTGTGTCCAAAATCCATATCACTGAGTGCGAAGACATCTGGAATCTGCCCAAGTTTCTCGATAATTCTGTTCTTCCACTCTGGCGGAATCGGTGATTCGCCAAAATCCAACTTCAGAGTGTTGGTAGGATTTCCTGATGAATGGTTTGATACGCTGTGCGAAAGGATCTGTGGTGATACTGCAATTTCTGCAATGGTGGAGAGAGGTGGAATGATCACGTCATGATCTGACTCATTACTGAGGATGACAGGAATCTTCTTGTTGTATTGGCTTGGGGCCACGACTAAGGTGGTTTTAACACACAGCCCACCAGGCAGTGGTAAGGCTGGATGCTCCACAAGCACCCATTGGCCAGAAGATGACATCCTGGTGCAGATGAAGCCTTCAACGACGCTAGTACGCTTGGCGGGAATGGTGACTGCGGACTTACCGACTAACCTCACCACTCCATCCTTGCCCTGTTGCTGCTTACTGCGTACCTGCAGTAATTTGAGCACGGCTCGGTAGCCTTTGGAAGTTGGCTGGAAGTCTGAGTATTCACTCCCCATATAGTGACTATATAAGGGCTCCAAGGTGTTCATGCCAATCAACACTGGGGACTGATGGCCTCCAATGTCAGGGACAACAAGCGCTAGCGTTGCAACGTTAAAATCTGCTCCCAGGAACTCTTTTGGGAAAGTGACCATCATCTCCACATATCCCACGTAAGGGACGGCATGTCCAGTCGCTCCTTCAACTTGAAGTAAGTCTCCTAATGATCTCACTGGCTGGTCAGAGAAATGTTGATTATAAAAGGATATTGGGATTGTTGTGACTTGCGATCCCGTGTCTAAGAGACAGTTAAAGTCTTCCCCAGCGATTTTGATATTGGCTGTGCAACGGGATCCGACCAAGCCATTGGGTAATCGGGATGGAACAGCAGGTAAGTTCTGACTTATTTCTTGACAATTTACGTGTTTCTGGAAGGGACATTGTGAGTTCACACCAGTTCCAGTTTGCCCCGCAACTGAAACTGACTTTAGTTTAACTTCTGCCAGTTTTGTTGCCTTTCCGCAAACCGTTTCCTTTTGGCAGCAACGAGTGCAGCGTTTGGGGGATTACTACAATTGGTCTTGACATGGCCGTCTTCACCACACCGAAAGCAGTAGCCAGGCTTGGGAACAGAAGACGAGTTCTTTGGTTGCTTGCCCACCCCCTGCCCCGCACCTAGCTTACAGCCAGGGGTGGACTTAGAGGCATAGTACCGCTTGCCACTTGCTTGGGCAGCAGTAAGGGTTGCTAGCTGCTTCTGTATTTCGGCCATCTGCTGAGCGAGTTGCTGTGTGATGCTCGTCAGCGCAGCAATCTCTCCCTTTCCTGCACCATCGCTGTGGGCAAACTGTGCATGAGTGGCAGCTCTAGGTCGTGCTGAACCAAGATGTTGCTTCATGCGGATGGTTTTAGCAGCTTCCCGATCTTCCTCTGTTCGCAGTAGCAGCAGGAATTCAGCAAATGTTGGGGGGTTCAATTTACGTTGCTTCAGTTGTAGTTCTGTTATGAGTGAATTGTCCCAACAACCCCGGCAAAATTGTGTCAATAGATATCGATCAAAATCTCGATTGAGAGCTCCACCTCGTTTAACAGCTTGGTTTAGTGCTACCTGTAGGCGTTGAAGATATGTAGATGGTTTCTCTCCAGCATCTTGGAACGTGTCCATAAATTTGGCATATAGCTCATCGCCATCTTGGACTGTGCCATAAGCAGAGTCAAGCGTCTGCAGGTACACCATCGGCGAAGTGTCAGGTTTCAAGTGCTTCACCATATCTGCAGCAGGTGGTAACAAGCTGTCGAAGATCTTGCGTGAACGCTGCAAGTCAGACACGGCAGGATCCCTCAAGAGCAGCTCAACTCCAGAACGCCATGTGTCGTAATCAGACTCTGTTTGGGGTCTGGGCGATCGTCCAGAAAAAGCCCTCAGACTTTTAAATGAGAGATTCATTGCACTGTCATCATTCTTGACGATATGCTCCACAACATAACGTTGTATTTCAGGTGGGTTGAGTCCAGCAGGCGTCATGGCTGGCAGAGCGTGTCTTGAGGTGGGTTGGGTTGTGGGATCTGACTGGCCCTGCAATGGAGGATCAGTGTGTGGTCTTGAAGCAGTACTTTGTGAACCAGTGGTGGCAGCAGAGAGTAGTGACGGTAGAGACCCACTAACAGGAACAACTGTGAGCTCACTCTTACGGTCCTCTGCTAGAGTTTCTCCTTCCACAGTGCTGGTCTGGAGCTTGGTGACAGTCTGGCCAAGCAGAGACATCGCCCCACTCAGAACTACTGAAAAATCTTGGCCGGTCCGTTTTGCAACCTTCTGTAATTCAGACAGATAGTTTTCAGTCTGCAATTTCCCTATCTCACCCGCGCAGAGTGTCGACAAGTCCAAAATTTCATAAGTGACCTTATCTTGGTTACACACATACGTATACGGCAAAAGCGGACGCAAAGCAGCCAACCCAGCACCAGAACTGTATTCGATCACAATGGAATGGTGAAAAACTGACGTTGGTTCATCAATAAATTCAACCTTCAAAATAGACCCATACTGTGTTAAAAACTCAATCACTTCCTCATCCGTTTCAGTTTTTGTTGCATCCTGTATCAGAACTGCATTTGGTATCTTAATGCCATGTTCCTCAAATATGTCCATGGTTACACAATACTTTGAATACCGCCACAAAAACAAATTTGTTAAGCCCCTCTCTCACTCCTGGCTAGCTTGCCACTTTGTGTAGCGTGTACAATGCGCTAGTACATTTAATATTAGCTTTAGATACTTTAATTGTAATTGTTATTTCTAGGCTAGACTCAGAAAAATCCAGATTTCGGCTCTGGGAGTGAGATGGAAAAGAGGCGAGCACACAATTTGCAGCAGTGGCGGTACCATATATTACAAAGTGAAAAACCAGAACAATACAATTCACAACACTAATTTACAAATTTACATTTCAATGAGCTCAATTTACAAAACACATTCATCTCATATACTGAGAGTCCCAAAAACATACAACAGTCCAATGGCCCAGTAATCGAGTGTCCAGAGGTTCAGGAGTGGAGGAAAGGAGTGAAGATTTTTATGAAGGCCAAAGAGACGAAAAGTAAAAGGACGGCTGCAAAGCCTCCTACCAGCCCGGTCAGAGCAGAGCAGGTGGGTAACAGCTCATCAGTTATCTGGGCTTCCAACTTCCAGGCGTGTTGCCTCAATGCAGGGTTCCTAGCTTGCCATCAAAACCTGGCCGATTCCATAGGTGTGATCGAACACTGCTCTTTTAAAGTTCAGCGTTGCGTCGGTGGACGGCCCCTATATCCCGACCACGTATGTAAAATGGTTAGACATTTTCCATTTGTAAACTTAAACAACGAAACCTTTTAAATACCTGCAGCGATTCCATGCGTCCCTCACCGCTACCGGTGTGTAGTCCCTTCCGGACTATATATACGTCACTGATTGGTGGCGCGCAGTCACGTGACTTGGTGAGACACCGTCACATGACCTAATGACGTTGCACCCCAAAACATGGTACGCACGGTAAATTTAATTAATTATATATTATTTATTTTCTATCTGGGTTACACATCCATTTTCTATACCGCTTATCCTCACGGGTTGCAGGCGTGCTGGAGCCTATCCCAGCTGTCTTCAGGCAAGAGGCGGGGTACACCCTGGACTGGTCGCCAGCCAATCACAGGGCATCCACCCCCAGTGGGGCATCATCCATCCATCCATTTTCTGTACCGCTTATCCTGACAAGGGTCACAGAGAATGCTGGAGCCTATCCCAGCTGGGCACCCTAGACTGGTCGCCAGCCAATCACAGGGCACATATAGACAAACAACCATTGACACTCACATTCATACCTATGGACAATTTGGAGTCGCCAATTAACCTAGCATGTTTTTGGAATGTGGGAGGAAACCGGAGTACCCGGAGAAAACCCACACATGCACGGGGAGAACATGCAAACTCCACACAGAGGGTGGAATTGAACCCTGGTCTCCCAGCTGTGAGGTCTGCGCGCTAACAACTCCACTGCCATGCAGCCCATATTAACCTATCATTGACATATTTATCTCGTGGTTAGCGCACGGACCTCACAGCTAGGAGGACTGGGGTTCGATTCCACCCTTGGCCATCTCTGTGTGGAGTTTGTTCTTCCCGTGCATGCGTGGGTTTTCTCCGGGTATTCCGGTTTCCTCCCACATTCCAAAAACATGCTAGGTTCATTGGCGACTCCAAATTGTCCATAGGTATGAATGTGAGTGTGAATGGTTGTTTGTCTATATGTGCCCTGTGATTGGCTGGCGACCAGTCCAGGGTGTACCCCGCCTCTCGCCCGAAGACAGCTGGGATAGGCTCCAGCACCCCCGCAACCCTCGTGAGGAAAAAGCGGTAGAAAATGAATGAATGAAGGAATGAATGGCATATTTATCCAATATTTGTTCTCCACTATCTGATTGAGTGATGTGATTTGACCAATTACCTTCACTAACAATATGGGAAAAGGTGGGAATCCATCCTGATTGTCCCTAATCTCCGATGGTTACATTTGAAAGGAAGTTGGATACTACTGATGGGATGCGGCCCATGAGATGCTACATTAATCCTCAAGTTGTTTTATGTTCTTGTTGTACTTAGTTGGACGTTATTAGGTTACCAAGAGCTTCTCATATTTGGGAAATAAGCCACCAATGAATATGGGATGAAATTATAACCCCACATTTACAATCTACTGGGATGACAGATTAGGTGGGGAACTACTCTTATACGTACAAAAATATAAATACAGCAAGAAATGATTAAACAGAGCTTAATCATTGCGCAAGGAAAGCTCAGAATTGAATGTAAGAATAAAAATTGCAAAGCAAAAGGGGATATATTTCTACATCCTGACAGTACCATATATTCTAAGCGGGGGTACAGTAGCGACGTCATATGCTTAAGCTATAGAAGCATCGGGGGTGTGTGTGACAGGCGGTCGGGAGCGATGAGGAGGCGGGAGGTTTTAAGACGAAGGGGATAGGGATTTGTGGGATTTGTGGAGGGAAGTGTGCCTGAATAGTAAAGCCCAAGTGTGAGAAGTGCAGCATGGCGGGTGAGAGAGCAGTGACCCAGAAACGGTGGCACACTGCGAGCACCTCTCAACACGGTGTCACTCAAATAGAAACAATTAGTCCAGATCCTGGTAATGAGGCTTAATTCAATATTAACTCAGGAGAAGTTAGACATTGGCCATGTTGGGTGCACGAGGTGTTTGGCAGTGATGTGTTCCTGCAGCCTCCTCTTACTTTTCACACTGTGAACCATTTTTTCAATGTGCTAAATGTCATGTTCATGATTCAGTTTGCTTTAAATAGTTCATATCTCTGAAGTAAGTTGCCACCTCATGTAAGTCATGACCTCCACTGAGAAGGTCATTTACTTCAGTGTTTATGTCAGGGGGATCAGCGGAAAGGAAACAAATAAAAAATTTTTGGCCTTCACGTTCACTTGCAAATATCCTTAAAAATAAGCTTCTGGAAGGCCGTTATAGGCTTCATAGGACGCCGCTGCTGTTTGGACTGGATTTAATATATTGTGTAATACAAGTGTAAAGGGGGCTACACGGTGGTAGAGTGGTTGGTGCGCAGACCTCACAGCTAGGAGACCATGGTTCAATTCCACCCTCGGCCATGTCTGTGTGGAGTTTGCATGTTCTCCCCGTGCATGCGTGGGTTTTCTCCGGGTACTCCGGTTTCCTCCCACATTCCAAAAACATGCTAGGTTAATTGGCGACTCCAAATTGTCCATAGGTATGAATGTGAGTGTGAATGGTTGTTTGTCTATATGTGCCCTGTCCAGGGTGTACCCCGCCTCTCGCCTGAAGACACCTGGGATAGGCTCCAGCACCCCCCACGACCCTCGTGAGGATAAGCGGTAGAAAATGAATGAATGCATTGTTTTTGAGAGGTTATTGGAATAAAAAATGTCTATTCACTGCCAATTTTTAAATATACTGGTTCCCAATTTTCTCATCACATATTAATAAGGGATTTACACTGCATAGAATATTGGTAAAATACTTAAAGTCGATATTGTGTGAACCAAGGGAAATGAAGGGAATGTGGAAACAGACATTAATAACAAACACACACACACAAAAAAATCATACTTCATGCCAAAAAGCAGCCCTGGAGATCAATTTGGTAAAACCGCTCAAAGACTAGATATCTGCGACAAGACATTGACAGTTTCACACAGCAATGATTCAGCGGGATTGTAAAATTGTCACTTTGAGATTAAGTATCTCGAACGGCAGCGCTCTGTCATCAATCCTGCGAGGTGTTGCTGTTGCAGAGAAATGACAACAACAATGACCTCTCACTCATATTCATAATGATGAGAGCTACAGTTGACTATAATGGGCTGTTCACCCGATGACCTTGCTGCTTGCATGTGCTACAATGCTAATGCTCAGTGAGCTGGAGGCATTAGTACAGCTGTGTCGCTCTCGTATGCCCGCAGAAGCTTAAAACTCACATAAAAAAAAAAAAGGGGGGCAAGATAATGTTAAAACAGCCATTGTAGCATTGGAATCAGGGCAGAGGCACATAAAAGACATGCTGTACCTTGGCAGTGTCCTTCCTCAATCCTTCATCACCCCTCCTGCCCCATGTGAGTCTATCCTCTTATGGCCTGAAGCAACAATATATTGGAGATGTAATGGTGCTGCTGACATAAGATCAATTCTTCAGCTGCTTAACCCTTGCTCTTATACTGATGCACCGTGACACACGACCTGTGTGATACGCACATGCAAGACACATGTCTATCAGTCCGGGTGCGATGCTCAAAATAAAATATAAATTAAGCTTACTAGTGTGCCTCCTAAGCAGGACGTTGAATAGTTATTCCAGGGCACGATACAGAAATAACATCATGTAACTGAGTGGGACTGTATGAATCCAACAAGACATTCTCCATGACACCTCATGAATATTGTCAACTTGTAGCACTGCACTGTGAACACAATTGCACGAGACAGGCTGAATTGCATCCAAACAGATGTTACGGTTTAGCAGAGCATATAGCATAAACAACTTATCACGGAATAAGATAGCAATAGCTAAAACCACCCTGGCAGTCCCAAAGCTTGCGATGACATTTAAATTAAAAGCTAGGAAAGAATTTTGTGACAGATTAAAAAGCAATAGAAACGTCATCTTACCGATAAGGCAGCGTGCATTCATGAGCAATTGTGTATTATTTTATTAATCCCTCATTTTCAACTGTGCTATTTGTGCTGGAGCCTATCCCAGCTGGCGAGGTACACCCTGGACTGGTGGCCAGTCAATCACAGGGCACATATAGACAAACAACCATTCACACTCAAATTGGCGTACCCCCATTTGGGAACCTAGGATCTATTGTTAGCCATTTGAATGTCATCCATCTTGTTTTAATGACATCTTTCTGTAAGCTTTGTTCCAAATATATTGTAAGTCACTAGGATGCTGTTGCACAGTTCCGCCATAAGGGGGCCACATCCTGGTTGGTTGGTTAGGGAAGCCACACACAGCAGAGAAGAAGCCAACTACTTCCTATGCCGCTGAGCTGTACTCAATGTCGCTGCCATTTTGAATGTGTCAAGGCTGTATACCGCTATATCACCTCCTTTTATGGTTTGAGATTGTTATTAGTTACTATTATGTTGCTTACTAATTACTCTAACAAAGTTATTTTATAGACGCAGACAAAAACGCACTTATTTAAGGTAGGTTGAGCTTGGTTCATTCATTTATCCTGGATGTCTCAAATCTCAATCCTACTTTTGTCGGAACGAGTCCCAGGATGCTCAAAGTAAAAGCATCTTGATAAAACAACAATAAATACTTTGTATTAAAAAGCCAGTACAGTATATGAGTCAATATAGTTACATCATTTTAAAAACCTGTTAAAAGTTGGATGTAAATTCATTGGCTCTTATTGTATCGACTGAAATGTGTCGACACTTATTTTGAAAGAGTAATAACCCATGTGACTAGCAACAGCCAATGTGTTGGATGTAACTTAAAACTATTGTTAATCTCACACGAACACTTGGAGCATTATTGTTATATTTTCATGTGTAATATAATATGTATGTGTTACGGTTGCTTGTGGCGTTCAGCGTGGCAACGTATTTACATCACGTTATGGTATACGTGCGTTAAATACCGCTATGCAGTGCCTGTTTGCATATCACTTACTGCGTGTAAAGATGTAATATCCTTCTCTGGACAAGTTAAATTAAAGTAATACCGGAACGCAGATACTGTCAAAATGAAAAACAGATTAGTAAGTAATTAAATATAATACATGCATAGCATCCTTGAGAATGACATGCAAATATATGCACAAAACAGACAATACTCCACAAACATACATGTACTAACTTACAGGAAGGATTTGACGTCCAAGCCACGATTCCGGATTTGGTCCATCATGTAATCCCAGCTGCCAGGATTGCCACGTGAGCGGCCTCCTGCACCTCCTCCCCTATAGCGAGAGGCACCCGCTCCTGCGGGGCCGCCCCGTGTGGCCCGTGGAGTAGCTCTTTTACCTGCACCCCCACCATCACCACCGCCATCACCACCTCCCTCTGCTCTCCCAGCAGCCCCGCCTCCCCCAGGCTGTCCAGGTGCTGTGTGTAATTGTCCCAAACTCTGGGATGTGGTGGGAGGATGGCCGAAACCAGAGCCCGGTGGGTGGATGAGGGGCTGCTGGAGACTCTGTTGGCGTAGCAACGTCCGTGGGCGGGCAGGGCCGGTGGGGATGTGCTCCAGAGTGGAAGTGTAGGATAAGACGGGATCCCCAATGCTGGGAGGGCAGAGGAGCAGGGAAGAAGGAAAACGAGAAGATGGCCATGGCCGGCAGAAAGCAGGACGATGGGGAGGTAAGGAAGAAGTAGAGGAGGAGGCGTGGAGGAGGGCAACAGAACCATCAGAGTTGAGGCAAGGTGACACGGGGCAGGAGGGAGACAAGACAGAAACAGTCAGGTTGACATCAGGATGGATCGAAAGTTCATCCACACAGGAAGTTAATGTTAGCGAGGCGGAAGAGGAAGTAGGAGGAAAGGTGGTGGATGAGGACAAAGTAGAGGAGTCAGAGGGCGGAGCATGGGGAGTTGGAGACAAGAGGAAGAGAGAGAAGGAGAGCAATGTAAGGCAGCAGCAGTAACAGCCGTAGCAGAAATAGCAGTAGAAGGTGCAGCTCAAGTGAGCTCCCTGTGACGCCTGCTGCTCGTACGCCGGCGTCTGCCAACCATGCGCCATCTGGCCGCTCGCCCTGCGTGCCTGTGTCACGTGCCAGTGCGTCTTGCGTGTCTGCGCGGCGTGAGCGTGTTGTTGTCTGCGTGGAGGAATGTTTCGAGGTGGTGGCGGTCGGATACGCGCGGTCCGAACGGGCAACGTTTGGCTCGTGGCTTTGCAGATTCCATGCCTTCCCGGTGAGGTTTTTTTGCTCTGATGAGAGATCCCCATTTCCTCCACTCGCTAAAAAAATTCTCATCTCTGACAGCCTGTCATCCTTTCTCTCCGAGTCTTTTTAGGTCTTTTAAACACATGCTACATCTCTAGAGACATCCGTTAGCCAACCAAGGCCTACAGTAGGTCTCCCTCCCTCTGTCAACTTCTCATTTTCCACTCCCCTTTTAAGACTGTCTTTATTGCTATGCTTCTCTTAATGAGTACACATAAAGCTGTGTGACACTGTCCATTGTAGTGACTTATTTATGTACATTTAAGTATCACTCACATTGCTATCTTTTAAAAAAAAACATACATTTTTGCCGCCAACTACGTATACCCTTCACTCTCCGCTGACTACATAACCCATATGACCAGAATTAGGTCATGAGAGAGCTATTGACATCAGTTTGCATTACTTCACCCGGCGTTATTTTGCAATTTTGGTCTTCAGTGTCCTGTTAATCATATTTAATGGGTAGACATTAAAGATAAAAAGGGGTAATAATGTCAGGTTGTGCTGAAATGAAACACAAGATTTAGAGACTTGGAAGGAGTGGTTGTACACGGAGACAGAAAGATGGAGAGGATAACGGCAGAGGTTGATGGAGGAGAGTCGGAAAATCGGGTGTGAGACACAAACACAAGAGACACAGACTCTTATGGATGCTCAAAAATAGAAACCAATTACAGAGAAGGGGTAAAAAGGAACCATGAGGAGGGGAGGGGGGGGGTTGTCGTGGAGTGACGAGCGTGAATGTGTTGTGGGGGAAGGAAATCAAAAGGTGCTAAAGGAAGGTGCAAAAAAATCACGTCCAACTGAAAATTAACAACCTCATACCCGCTGAATATAGACTGTGGATGATGTCATACAGCACGGGAGATGGCACGTTATTTCAGCCATGCGGTGCTGTTATATTATTTTATGTGTATTCTCATGCCAGTTTGCTTACATTGTGCTGTTGAGCTAGAGCTCCTATGGGATGGCACCTTGATCACCATGACATTAAGCCCTGCCCCCCTCCTTGGAGATCTCCGCTTGCTTAGTCGGAACTCACTCAATGGATCTAAACATTACTGCTGCTGATTTAAAAACTCTCTCCCCGCTTCTGAACTCACTTGCTGGGTTTGAATCCTCCAGACTGCACGTGGCCTTGGACAGTCTGCCATCTCCCAGCCTTTGCTCCCTCCGTCATCATGCTCTTCATGCTGTCACTGCGATAAGGCCCACCCCCATCATCCCCATGTCCCGTCGCTGCACCTTTCTGACACCCCGACACTGCCCCACTAAGGGAGACAGACAGGGCGCAGAGGTATAGCAGCAGAGAGAGGGTACAGACAGGGACAGCAATGACAGGCAGGGGAGAAAAAGACCAGAGTGAGAGGAAGAGAGCGAGAGAGAGAGAGAGAGACGCACACAACATACACACAGGAAAAGAGGTTGAGCAACCACATGGCTAAGTAGGTGAGACACATTAGTGGAGTGCTTGAGGAGACAGCCTTCCAAGCCAAGGGAGCCAAGCAGGTAGATGAAAAAAGGTCTGGAGTCCAGTGCGTTCAAACACAGGGATGGAGAGCAGAGAGCAGGGAAGAGGAGAAGCATTTTGCCTGTGAAAGGTGGAAAACCAAAAAGGTCCCTTTGTCTGGGCCTTCATTCACCACCACCAGCAGTGTGTGTGTGTGTGTGTGTGTGGACGCTGGTCGTTAAACTCTCATCCCGCCTTCATTTAGGTTTCGGGGGCTTGAGACGTGTATGAGACTGTATAAGGCAGTTCTATGGTGGCAACACATAGCCATAGTTTGTAGTAGACTTCAAATAAACCACTCATTTGAGGAGCCACTGAAAGTGACATTTAGCTTAACAGCGTTCCAGTAAAACACTGATTACTTTTCTTTTTCTAGACAGGAAAATTATATTTTAACTTATGAGAGCTCTGATCTGAAAATGCTGTCTGCCTTGGTTAGATACCACGCAAGGGTGCGAGCCCTTCCTGCTCTGATGCTGCAAGCAACACACACGCACGTTGGCCAACAATAGTGATTTAGCAAAGTTTGGCTACTAACATTAGCCATTCGGGATGTCACAAGACACTCAACTTACAAGACGGTACAATACACAAGATGCTAAATGATATGAACATTGCTATATTCTTCCACCTATGCCAGGGGTCTCAAACACGCGACCCGCGGGCCAAATGTTTGAGGCCCCCGCCTTGATATGAAAGTTTAACGTTAGTGCAGCCCGCGCAAGTTTGATATGGATGCTGTATGGTATCATGTACCCAGAAAAATTGATTACGTTTGATTAATGTTCATGTTAAAGGTTAAATAACTGTTAATAGTTATCCTCCCTATCCGTGTGGAAGTGGTAAGTTTTTGGCTATTTAAGTTTAAAGGAAATAACTTGAAGGCTACCGTTTAGGTCGCTAGCTCTCTAGTTTGCGAGTCAGCATGTGTCTCAAGACCCTGCAGTTGCGCAATATGTTGTAAATAAAAAGAGTATAAATGTGACTATAGTCGTGTTTTGTCATGTCTACAGGGCTCTAATAATGCTTTGTTAATTTTAATCTGAAAAAAATAATTTGCCTACCCACCAACTATATGTGGTTTCTTAAGTTTTTATGATTTGCCGTTTTATTATTATTATTAGATTTATTTATTTATTTATTACTGATTGATTGATTTTCTTTATTCTTGATTTGTTTATTTATTTTTCATTTTATTTTGTGTAGAAAAATAAAAAGTAAGATATTTGAGAACAGTGGAATGTTTTATCAGCGCTTTTCTTGTAGAAAATTGGAACCAAAGCGAAGTTTTTTAAATTTTTTTGTTTTTAATAAGTGCGTTTTTTTTGGAAAACCTGATGCGGCCCAGTCTCACCCAGACCCGAGCTCCAGTGGCCCCCAAGTAAATTGAGTTTGAGACCCCTGACCTATGCAGTGTTTTGTTTATTTTATTTATTCAATGAGCCACACAGATGCCCCGTGTCACACTTTGGACACCCATGCATGTCTTTGCCAAGTAATGGAGGACCGTGTCTACACTCGGCCTTCTTGGCTTGGCTTGCATTTCGGAGGGTTTTATGCAGCTGGCACACCTGCATTACTCAGCGCTACAAACGTGGAGGTCTACTCCAGCTCGCCTGAGTGAGGACACTTGACACTTACTAAACATAGCAACCGTGCCACAAATTGTCAACTCTTCTACGTATGAGGTGTGTTATGAAGTTGGAGCTCATTCGAAGCCTAGTGGACGACGCTGGGAACGAGTAAGTTGGATTGCAAAGTCAAGCATTTGATAATAATGCCTTGCACGCTGCCACTTATGTATTAGTGTTTTATCATTCATATAGCAGCGATGCCATTGTTCACAATCTGATCTGCTTCTGACTGCCCTGTTCTGTGGGAGATTTTAATCTCCTATTAGCTATAATTGAATGTATAGCCTACAAATTGTTATTATTATAGAGTTATTGTATATGTGCACGTCATGGACATTTACCAGTCTGTGGTGAGAGAAAGCCATATACGCCATTTATTATATCGGTGAAATGATACTTTTTCAAAGTTTAACTTTGAATTGTGTCAAATATCGACATGTATTTGTTCAATCTGTTCTTTTATACCATTACTGGTTATGTTTTAGTAGACTTTGGGCCAAAAAGAGATACATCAAAGACACTAAATGGACAAAAGTATAGTCGTAGACCACATTCATTTTAAACCACTTGATGTGGTTACCCACTGAGATTCAGTGAGGTGTTAAATAGGAGCAAGAAGCCAGGTCATTTTCTTCCCCCCTCAAAATACTCCAAGACCAAGTAAGTTATTATTAAGTGGAAGTGTTTTAGGACACAACATCAACTCAACCATTAGATGTCCCTAAGTGTGCTTACTTCAGTCTTGTATGTATTGTCGTCAATTCAAATTACAGCTCAACACTTTTTGGGAATTAAACATCTTTGAAAACAGGGATAATCAAAAACAGAGCACAGTAGTGCCCTCTGGTGACGTGAATATATTTCATTAGCAAGCATGTAGAGGCTCAACATGCTGCGGTCAGGGTGGGAGCTGAGGGGGGTGATATTTGTGTTGAGTCCCTTAGAAGGTCACCTTTCAGATTTGATTGTGACCTGACTGCGCAGATAGATAAGTCATCAATCACGACAGCAGCATGGATGACACTGTTGGAGCAACGGTTGACACAGCAGACACGAGGCCTCATTTATCGAGCTGAACGCAAAAGGTGGACAAGGTCTTTACTTATACTAAAAGTAGGAACACATAAATAAACGGGGCCATAAATCAACACAAGTATTTACAGGAATGTGCAGGATAGTCAGGCATCCCTTTATTGCCTGAGTTTCACTGGGAGTTAAAAGTGATTTATAAAAGAAATATAGCCGCTTATCCTTGACAGTTTCTTGCCTCTGATACATCAGATTGATAAGATGAAAGTATCATATACGGTAAATACATTCCACAAGTCTCACCGCGAACATTTGACTAATGATTCCTGTCAATTCAGAGATTTTTTTACGATTGTGTTTCGACGGTTAAATAAATATATGGAAAATATATGAAAAATGATAGTATTGACATTCAACTACAGTAATCCCATAACGATGGAGACTGATCACACAGAGCATGGTAGCTTATTTGATAAATGAGGCCCATGTCAGAGCTGTCAAAGCTGCTGATCTCATGAGAATCCTAAACAGGAAATGATTTCGCTGCTGTCCGCTTGAGGATCATATAAAGAGTCAAAAGGTCATCCCCCTGCCACCCTCTTATAATAACAAATTGCAATGCCTATATATTTTCCGGCACAATTTTGCACTGAAATTGTCCATTACTATGAGTGGACTAAAGAATAACTGGAGCATAAAGCAGCTTTATGGACAATAAATGCCAACCTTGAGGGTTATTTTTTAAAAAATATGAACTTTCAAAATACAAGCACTGCGGGCTTGTTTAAGGCTGCTTCACCAGAATCAGCATCTTCTGGTGGGTTTTAAGACAGGAAGCCATGTACTGTATCCACGGCGCTCACCAGCACATTAACCGCTTCATCTCTCCAGGCCATTTAGCGCAAATTTCTTAACAGCTCAGCCTATTAAAGATGACCAGTCATAAGACAGTTTATCTGACAGATTCCTGGTTGCAGGATGTCTACGCTTACATCCCTCATACCGCCTGGAGGGGAGATAAGTGTGACCTTGCTGGAGCTTTTACTGAATTCAAGTGGTTTCTGAGTGAAAACATTACTTTTATTGCATCAGGTTAAAATGCCATATCTCTCATTGTGATAGACGGTAGATGGAGTTCAAGTGTTACTGTGTTAGTGTCGTTCACATTATAGATAGAATCAGAGGAAAGCCACAGATGAATGTCAACCACAAGTGAACACTGGCATCACACGGCAACCTGGTGTAACGGTCAACCCTCCACAACAACAACACCACCACAACCACCACACCGAGGGAAACAATTAAGGAGATACAGCAATTACAGAGATGGGTTAAAGTACTGTATATGCATCATCGTTTAGAGAGGAAAGCTACGAGGGTTGTCCGTCTCCATGGTTACACTCCATGGGAGAGAGGTGAGAAGTTAGAGGTCAGGAGTTAGTATGACCTGCAGGGCTGTAGGGAGTAGAGCGGGCATGGGAACATGTGCCTGGGTGTTCATTAAAAGGTGACAGGAAGTGAGGAGGAGCAGCCAAAAGGAGCCGGAGGGAGTTGCAAGGCTGTGCCGCTTTGCTCCACGGTAATAATGGAATGGCTGTCACGGGGGAGGCTGTAATGTGCATGTATGACATTTTACCCACTCACATTTCCAGAGCAGATTATTATGAGTAATCATTAGTAACCATTTATGCCCTGCGGTGTGGTTACATTGGGTGTGTATGTTTTTCTTGACGTTCTTATGGTTCATTAAAATCATAATCAAGAATAACACTTGAAATCCCCAGTTTGAATTCTACAATCGCTAAATATGACTTGGTATTCATGTGAAGAAAGTTCTCCTGACGATGTAATGAAAGTGTCGATTCGGTAAGTGGCGGTGATTGTGCAGCCAAAAGGGAAGGAAAGGTAAGAAGAAAGGAAAGAAAGAAAAGAGAAGGAAAATGAAAGGAAAGGAGTAGTGGTGCCCCTGTCTCATTACAGCCCTGCTCAAGGGGGAGGAGGACTCTTACCAGCCTTGGCCCGAGACTCACTTGAGTGTGAGGCGAGGATCTCCATATGGGGCATAGGGAGAAATGTTAAGTACGAACTCCTTTGGCGGATAGGAGCTCCACTTCTGCTGCACTGTGCTGCTGTCATTGTTATTCCAAAAGTCTCTGTCTAGATCACTGTGGCCAAAGAGAAAAACAGGTCAGAGCAACACAACTGTGGAAGTCCTCGACACCAACCAACCATTTGCAACAGGCGGGGCCCTCCGCTGGAGATGAAGCCGGGGGCTCGGTTTGAGAAAGAGAGTTGAGCTGCATGAAATGGGCGATTTTTTTTTTCTGAGTCACCACAGCGTTTGAAGAAGATAGCAAGGTAGCAAGGAAAGAATACAACAGCATGTGATGACGTTCTGTTCACGTAGCATGATGCTGCTAATGAAGCACAATCCGCTACCCACCCCATCCTTGGTGTAAAAAGAAGACACGAATGCATGAGTCACAAAGGTAGAGCGATAAATCACAGACAAAGTCAAAGTAGAGGAGGAAAAGGTGAGCTGGATCACTGATGTCATACGAGTCACAAAGCTACACAGCAAGAGACAAAGGCAAACGCACAGAGAAGAGTTGGAAGCTGAGATGAACAACAGAGCACATCAATGCTGCTTGAGCTCGGAAGAAAGAGAGGAAAATGTAAAACATTAAGTCACTCAATTCACAAAAAAACATTCACCTGACCATCTTTAAACCGTTAAATAAAAGGGAAAGAGTGACATTCAGAAAAAAAGCAGCATAGAAAAAGAGAGTGGTGATGAGCAGGTTAAAAAACACATTTGTGGAATTAAGAATTGTACTTAGCGTTACAGAGATGACATTTCCCAGTAGTGACCTATTGCCTCATTTCATTACAGTAGAAAAGCAGCGTAAAATTCACTTTATACTCTGACAGCTGCCTGAAAAAATGAATAATACCAACCTACCACACATTATCCAAACTTATCACATACTACAGTATTAATTGGCCCTGTATCCTAGAAACCGCCCATGAATGATACGGGAAAAGGCTGAAATGATACTGTGTCAAAGCCCAGGGCAGTGATACTGATAAAATATAGAGTTTAACCATGTCCAGTATCAGCCCCCGTAGCTGACCACTCAGAGCGCGCTGCTCTGGTATCGTGCCCAAACAACCAATCAGAGAACAGCGCACGAGTGCTTAGTGCCTAGTTCTTCTCCAGTCACCAAAAAACCCAAACTTGATTAATGGAACTTTAATTGTCAGACATTGATAAGATAAGACTGTTGATAAAATATTATTGTTGAAATATTTTTGCAATTGTTGTGTTTACACTGTTTAGATATAATTATAGGTTATCACCTATAATTATAATTAATTATAGGTTATTATAGGGGGCATGATACTGGGCCTGATGCCAAACAAACCATGTGATGATCTTATTATCACATACTATTTAATCATGAGCTTATTATCACGTACTATTTAATCAAAAGACCATTTTGTTTCCAGAAAATTTTCAGTTTATTACATGAATTATGTCTAAACAGTGTAAACACAACAATTGCAAAAATATTTCAACAATAATATTTTATCAACAGTCTTATCTTATCATTGTCTGACAGTTAAAGTTCCATTAATCAAGTTTGGGTTTTTTGGTGACTGGAGAAGAAGTAGGCACTAAGCACTCGTGTGCTGTTCTCTGATTGGCTGTTTCACGGGCACAATACCAGAGCAGCGCGCTCTGAGTGGACAGCTACAGGGGCTGATACTGGACATGGTTAAACTCTATATTTTATCAGTATCACTGCCCTGGGCTTTGACACAGTATCATTTCGGCCTTTTTCCCGTATCATTCATGGGCGGTTTCTAGGGTACAGGGCCAATTAATACTGTAGTATGTGATAATACATGTAATAAACAGAAAATTTTCTGGAAACAAAATGGCCTTTTGATTAAATAGTACGTGATAATAAGCTCATGATTAAATTGTATGTGATAATAAGAATATCACCTTCGGTCTCGGGCTGATACTGGCACGCGGGGGCATGATACTGGGCCTGATACCAGACAAACCATGTGATAACCTATAAATATCATAAGTGTGACACACTCTCTGCACTTAGCAACAGTAGCCATAACATACTAAGTGCATGTAGCAGCACCAAGAAAAAAAAGCCTCCCAGTCAAGATGATGCACATGTAATCTATGATGATGAAATGGCTAAGATTTCATTCCACAGCCGCCTGAACAAACTCTTGGCCTTGTTTTCCGCCTGGTTTGTCCAATGTTTACATTGAGAGCCTTAAAGCGTAACCAAATGACGTTCATTATCACCAGATTATTTAAGCCCAACCAGCTATAGAGGCACTTACTTGATGGCTTTCTTCTCCCCTCGCCCACGTGCTGAGTCTGGAGTGTCTGCCGTTTCCACTCCTGGCTTATTTCTCTTCCCCTAGAGCCAAGTGCATGGACGAGACGACAGGAAAAAGCAGAGAATGATAAAAAGGTTAGCGTCAATTTGTCCATTTGAAGCGGTATTTTTGCTGGGCTGACAACAAGTATAGATGCCAAGCCTATTATATCAGGAACGCCGGTCCTTTACCTGATGGTCCCCTGATTATACTCATCACAGTCGAATCACATCTGCGCTGGAGTGCCATTTGTGGCTGTGATTATCAATTGCAACCACCCTGAAATTTACATGGCAATTCTATCTTTAACCCATTAACATTCCAACAGTCCAACATAGTCTCGTGACAAAACAAGGGTTTTACAGCGCTGATATCCGACTGCTACACATCATTCCAATACAGTTATATACAATAAAGTTCCAACTACAAATATTCATATTCATTCATTTTCTACCGCTTATCCTCACAAGGGTCGTGATGGGTGCTGAAGCCTATCCCAGCGGTTTTTGGGCAAGAGGCGGGGTACACCCTGGACTAATCACCAGCCAATCACAGGGCACAACCAACCATTGTGACAAACAACCATTCACACTCACATATGGACAATATGGAGTCGCCAATTAACCTAGCATGCACGGGGAGAACATGCAAACTCCACACAGAGATGGCCAAGGCTGGAATTGAACTCAGGTCTCCTAGCTGTGAGGCCTGTGTGCTAACCACTCGTCTAACTGCAAATTTATTTCCAACAAAAATATGACCAAGGGTCTCCAAATGGCCCATCACTGGAACACCTGATTCAATCCTTGTGTAGAATTGTCACAGTTTTTAGTATTATTTTAACATTGGAGGGCTGCACGGCGGAAGAGTGGTTAGCGCACAGACCTCACAGCTAGGAGACCAGGGTTCAATTCCAGCCTCGGCCATCTCTGTGTGGAGTTTGCATGTTCTCCCTGTGCGTGTGTGGGTTTTCTTCGGGTACTCCGGTTTCCTCCCACATTCCAAAAACATGCTAGGTTAATTGGCGACTCCAAATTGTCCATAGGTATGAATGTGAGTGTGAATGGTTGTTTGTCTATATGTGCCCTGTGATTGGCTGGTGACCAGTCCAGGGTGTACCAAGCCTCTCGCCCGAAGACAGCTGGGATAGGCTCCAGCACCCCCGCGATCCTTGTGAGGAAAAGCGGTAGAAAATGAATGAATGAATGAATGTAACATTGGTAATGGGTTTAGGTCACGACTCAAGCCATAATTGTGTTTTCCAATCCATTCCTCCAAATGTGTTGCTTTGAAGACACTTATTAAAAAATATATATACTGTAGAATACGCAAACCTAAAAAAAATCCTTAATTTTCAACCCATAACACTCATCTCACTTACGCTGATTCTGAAAAATTCAGCTTGTTAGCTTTCAAAAGAGCCCCAAACTTCAAATAGTTCAAGGACACCTTCTCATTTACTTTGGTGTGACTTTTTTTACGCATTTGGGTTTAAAAAAAAAGTGCCGGAATACTTGGGGGCTATGGTAATTTTATGTCCACTGGAGAAAAGACTCCTGCCCCGTTCTACATTCCTCTTAATACGTTTTCAATGAGGTGATTGCCCGCGACCTGCAGGTGGTGGTCCCCCCGAGGGGAGGCAGCCTGCTCACTAACCACTCGTCCACCGTGCAGCCACTTACAGTATATTTTCTTTTTAAATTGTAATGTCGGCTTACTATTTCAAGCTAACAAGCAACCTGATTTGTACCACACACTTGCAATATACATACAATGAACAAAAATAAAACACATTTTTGAAGATCTGGAGCTTTTTCTATGTACACAAGAGGCCTATATCTCAAATATTGTTCACAAATGTGTCTAAATCTACTGTATGTTAGATGTTGTATGTTAGATTTTAAACACAAGTTGTTGTTCACAATGTATTTCATGGCAAAAGAAACGTGGAACATTAGGAACGTGTACCTACCAACACAAATGATTCTGATTCCAAACAGCTAGACCATGACCTGACGTAACCATGGCAATAATAGCGATTGAAAAGGCTTTAAAAAGTTAAGTCTGCTGGGTGCATTCTTCCAGAAAAGCTCATTGGTATTGAAGATGTTTCACCATCATCACAATGCAAGTAATCTCCATTGACACTTGGCAATAAGTGAGGCAAAGAGGAGATAAGTTAAAGGCCGCCCTGCCTCCTAAAATGAATGAATGCCCACCTGATTGCAATGCTCCGATACACAGAGGGTAAGCGAGAATTCTTCATCCTAGAAATTGAGTGGGAAGAACACACAGAAACATGCCACCATGAGGTGGCGTGTATGAGTTCATCTAAAGAAAGCTGCAGGCTTGGTGGGGGTGGAACATGGATCACCGCACTGGAGAACGACGGGTCTGCATGGACTGCGGCAACACTTACATCACAAGCCTAGTGATGCTGTGACTTTAAGGGAAGCTGCGACTCAATACACAAATGTAAACAAAGCAAATATTGTATAGATGTCAGGGCTGTAACAGTACTCTGTATTTGTAATATTCGGTTCGGTTGACTTGAAGTGGACACAATGGACGCAATCCACACCGGTTTGCCTAATACTATCCATCGTGCGTTTGCGCCTTCCGTTCCTCCAAGCTAGAAACCGATTGGAAACACTGGCAGTACTCAATACAGTGCTTATGTATGCATTTCTGTGATACATGCATCTATTTATGATTCATTCACTGTTCATAAATGGAAAGACTACATAGAAATGTAAATAGCTTCTAAGCCCACTTACAATAGTGCACCATGCAAACTGTTGGCTGGCTTAGATAATTCGATATCATTTCAAACTGTAGCCTACATTTTCAATATTGCGGCTTTACCAGCCTTAGAACGGCTAAAAAGAAAACATCATAAACAATAGAATCCCCACAGAACAATAGAAAAAAACCATAAGAAATGCTGCAAGTCTTGATTGTTAATCATTAAATGAGCAGTCATGGAGGAGTACCTGCTGGAGTCACGACAGATCCCTAAACAGACAAAATGTGTACATCCAGAGGTACCCATGAGGCTGTCCAGAATACTGCCATTGGTTCCCTTTTAACGCAACTATGCGGTTGTTCATTACTTGAATTTTACTGGAATATCAGGTAGAAATGGTTATTAGGAACTCCAGACTCGTTCAGTTTGCAATGTGTACCCTGCTCCCTGTTTGCACACTCTATAATGCTACACAGACAACCGCTTTTATTCCATGACTTGCAAAAAATAAACACAGTTGGGACACTGATAAATTATTATTTGCTGCTTGCTTTTCTGACACTTGGACACGACCAAGTAACATTGGTAAGCCGTTGGGGTTCAGCAACAGTTTGTAGGCTTGTCCAGCTGCATACTGGCCCATGTTCACAAAACAGACCCAGTGTGAAATGTCGTTGACAGATTTAAAATATTTTTCTTTTCCTGGTAGGGAATCAACCACTCCAACCACTTCTGCCTGATGTTTGCCTCGTTAGGAATTGTAAACAAATGTAGCTTTCCCTTATACCCGAAGAAACACTTCCTGAGAGACAGTGTTAACACCGTAAATGGAGAAGCAGAGCTTGGGGGAAGGCAGAGAGCGTATCTGGCCTACAGTGCATGCCCATATAAGGAAGCCCTGCACTCCATGACATCACAGAGAGTCACTGTTAGAAAAAAAAACGAGTGTTCAGAGCCATCCCAAACCTCCTTCAGGGCTCACTTCCTAATGCGCGAAGCTCTTTTTCTGAAGTTTTGGCATCGTTTAACACGAGAATACAACATTTTAACTACATTTACAGGTCAGAAAAGTGGAAAAAGCATAACAGGTCCTCTTTAAGGCTTTAAAAATCTTGCAATCTTGCAAAACGTTCTTGAGATCTGGGGCTTTAGCTTTTTGTTTTTTGTTTACTATACTACCAAAAACGTTCCACAAATCCATAACCATAAGAGTAACAATGTCATAATATCATCAACATTAAAGATATACCTGTTTTGAGATCTATGTTGAGCTTCGCTATTAACATAAAACCCGAATGTGATCTAAATAAACACATAGATCGATGACTATGAATCCAATGTTGTGCAACCCCCATGGGATACATCAATCGAGCATGCCACCTACACAGTAATAACTATAATCTTTCATGTGTATTTACTGGG
The DNA here is from genome assembly GCF_030265055.1 of Doryrhamphus excisus. Taxonomy (NCBI): domain Eukaryota; kingdom Metazoa; phylum Chordata; class Actinopteri; order Syngnathiformes; family Syngnathidae; genus Doryrhamphus; species Doryrhamphus excisus. Next base: position 17,809,152 of record NC_080471.1, read on the forward strand.
GGGAGGGAGGGGAATACTCATATCTGCCAGGCAAGCTTTCAAAAGAAACTCATGTATCATTCAATGGTGTTGTAAAAATTTCAGAAGATGAGTGAGAGTCTAGTGCAGGCAGAGAGATAAAAATAGATATCATATTTCTAAATAAGTCAATCAATCAATAAAGGTGTCTGCCAAAGGGGAGGAAAAAATATAAGGGACAGCATCGGGCATGCGAGGGGTGGGACAGGTGCAAAGTGACAGAAGCAATGAGTGGCAGGAAGTGTCAAGTGTACCGATAGTGAAAATAAGCACAGACAAAAAACATGCAGCTGTGTGTACTAGCTTGAGTCCTGCGGCGCTCATTTCCACATGTACATACACGCCTGATGCAACAGTTTGACAATAGCCACCTTCCTCCAGCTTCAGATCGGGTAACAAACTCTTCTTTATTCACGGGAGATGAACAAATGCTGCGGGGATCCATCGCAATGAATATGACAAAGCTCTAACGACATGAGGCATAATACACAAAAAATCAGCTCAGTGCACAAAATGAGGGTAGAAGCAAACCAAATGGAAGAGTGAGCAATTTCACCCTAATCCTCCACTCAAATACCCTTGAAAATACTTAAGTCTAATTTAAACATGCTGCTTTTTGGTCACACGACAAAGGAGTTTCACGATTACAATGCTGCTTTGGCTCTGAGCCACAAGTTCAAAATAGCTCCAACATGATGCAAGGGACCAATTATGATTGCAGCTGAAATTGCGGCTCCCCAGCGTGTTTTAATAACATGAGGTCACACGAAGTAGATGGAGACTGTTGATGCTGGACTTCCTGCGGTGATGCTGAGCTTTTTTTTTTTTTTCTGAAGGTTCCAAATGAAAGAAACAAGCATTTTTTGTGCCTCAGTTGCCAGTGCACTGTCCTTGCAACACCCAGCTGTGTTTGTTTGAATTGGCAGGCATCAAGAGTCCACATGCTCACTCGGTATTACCAATATCACACCATAATTAGAAATTAATGATCATTCTTCTTTAGGTTTCAGTCACAACAGGATTCATTCATTCATTCATTTTCTATCGCTTTTTCCTCACGGGGGTGCTGGAGCCTATCCCAGCTGTCTTTGGGCGAGAGGCGGGGTACACCGTGGACTGATCGCCAGTCAATCACAGGGCGCATATAGACAAACAACCATTCATGCCAACCATGCCAAAGTACTTAAAGTGAAACTGTGCAAAAATGTCAAAAGAGATTTCCATTAAAAACAGCAGAGGGTTGGTTCATGGTCCAAGGAGGAAGCATTTAATGTTTTGGTGAGAATCTGGATAAACATGTGGATACAAGATTTGTTTTTCATGTGGCATCAACATCAACAACATCCAGACTCACAAATGTGACCATTCCTGCATAACACTGTAGTCATGCTCTACATGGTCATTCATTCATTCATTCATTCATTCATTTTCTAGCGCTTTTCCTCACAAGGGTTGCGGGGGGTGCTCGAGCCTATCCCTGCTGTCTTTTGGGCGAGAGGCGGGGTACACCCTGGACTGGCTGCCAGCCAATCACAGGGCACATATAGACAAACAACCATTCACACTCACATTCATAATTTGGAGTGGCCAATTAACCTAGCATGTTTTTGGAATGTGGGAGGAAACCGGAGGACCCGGAGAAAACCCACGCATGCACGGGGAGAACATGCAAACTCCACACAGAGATGGCCTAGGGTGGAATTGAACCCTGGTCTCCTAGCTGTGAGGTCTGCGCGCTAACCACGAGACCGCCGTGCCACCCACAACAGGATTCATTCATTCATTTATTTTCTACCGCTTTTTCCTCACGAGGGTCGCGGGGGGTGCTGGAGCCTATCCCAGCTGTCTTCGGGCGAGAGGCGGGGTACACCCTGGACCGGTCGCCAGCCAATCACAGGGCACATATAGACAAACAACCATTCACACTCACATTCATACCTATGGACAATTTGGAGTCACCAATTAACCTAGCATGTTTTTGGAATGTGGGAGGAAACCGGAGGACCCGGAGAAAACCCACGCATGCACGGGGAGAACATGCAAACTCCACACGGAGATGGCTGAGAGTGGAATTGAACCCTGGTCTCCTAGCTGTGAGGTCTGCGCGCTAACCACTAGTCCGCCGTGCCGCCCACAACAGGATTGTTAACCTGAATTAACTTTGAAGCACACCGCTTCCGAATTACTCAAATCACTGACAACATTACAGTTTTAGATAATGGCTGGTTATTATAACACTCGTGCTTTTATTTAAGCTCTGCTCTTATTGATGCCCACATGTATGTTGATTGGCCTCATTGTTTTCTTCCGCCTGCGACACCGAATATAAAATTATAGAACTCCAACAGGGCTGTAAATACGGTCAGGTCCAATCCCAGGCTAGACTCACAACAATGTCACAGATCAAACAGCACAGCGCTCACAGGAGCGGCGAGAGAGCGCCCGTGAATGTCAAACAGCCACTGGTGCTCCAACAGATGTTAGCAGCATCAACATTGATATCTAGAAATCCCACTCAACACCCACAACATGATCCCACCCCCTGCAGAGAACCTGCAGCTCCACAACAAAGGAGTTTACTATGCACTTGACTTCTATGGTTATGTTCCATAATACACCTTTGTCAGCAATTATAAAGAGAGTTTGGATTTGAATAATCAAGAGAATAAAACGAGAAAATGATACAGCTTTTTAATTTTAGATTAAATAGGTCTAAAAAACAAAGTGTCTAGCCAGACTTTAATGTCCCTCACTAGATTTAGCTCAGCGTACAACAAATATTTAACTATATTTGTGTGCCTTGGATCTATTTGCTTGCATCACATTGCATAGGAGATCATTGCTTTTTGTGTGCCTCAGTTTCCTGAGGGTTCGATTCTGACAAAAACACTGCCAAAACTTTTGTCAAAGAAAGTCCTAACTAGGAATCCAATGCCCAAAATAAGCATCCATGTGTTGGTGACTCAGTCCCTGTCAAGAATCAGTAGTGGTTCTTTTAAAGTAAGGACACAATAGACAGATTCTGCCCAGGGAATCCTTTAATCATTTTTATTATTTGTGTAACTCCGTGTCTGTCTCCTTTCTTCCTGTCAGAGCAGGATCTACTGAGCATTCTGCTCCCTGAGCTGACAATACGGTTATTCAAGCACACTGCCTCACTCTTTGAGCATTAGAATCAATATTTCAGACAGTCTCTGTCTTTTTTTTATTGCTCATGGTCGTAAAATAACCCACTATGAAGGAAAAGAAGGTTTCAAATTGTTGCATACTGCTGTGTGCGTGTGACATGACGCAGTGTGACGTGTTCTGTCGTAAAGCGCGTGATTGCATCAGTTAAGTGAGCGCACGGCCATTGTCTATGCATTCTTGGAGTGTGAACACTTTGATAAAGAAGGTGAGAAAGAGAAGTCGTAGCAAATGACCTTGGAGGTTCGCTCCTGCCCGCATCGTTTGTATTGTTTTCTGGATGTAAAACTAGAATTGTTCTATATTAGCATAGCATTAGCACGGTGTGTTCAATTCCACCCTCGGCCATCTATGTGTGGAGTTTGCATGTTCTCCCCGTGCATGCATGGGTTTTCTCCGGGTACTCCGGTTTTCTCCCACATTCCAAAAACATGCTAGGTTAATTGGCGACTCCAAATTGTCCATAGGTATGAATGTGAGTGTGAATGGTTGTTTGTCTATATGTGCCCTGTGATTGGCTGGCGACCAGTCCAGGGTGTACCCAGCCTCTCGTCCGAAGACAGCTGGGATAGGCTCCAGCACCCCCGCGACCCTTGTGAGGATAAGCAGTAGAAAATGAATGAATGTTCTATATTACAAGTGTTTGTGTTGTTTGTGTGTTTCTGGTTATTTAATATGGGGAAAATTATTTTCGTTTTCGCACAATTTGGTTTGGAATAGATTGATCATGAAAACCGAAGTGCCGCTGTACTTGTATGATGCTTTAAAATGTCACACAAGTTAATTGACGCCCGCATCCCTGGTCATCAAAAATATGTAACTCATTTTTACACTTGTTTGGTCATTACGGATGTAACATTACTTCATATATTATCTATATCGTAGCTAAGTAATATTTTATGACAGGGCAGCTTGACCTTGGAACAGATTAATGAACTAATTCAATCGCAGCCTTTTTTCAAAAGCCGTCCCTCTCAGTACTGGCTATTTTTGATGATTTTGACTGATTCTTCAAGGCACACTTGGGCTATATAGACATGGTATATACAAAAAGAAAGATGAGAATCTCATCTTTCATGGGATTTTTTTTAATTATTCTTTTTCCCTTCTTTAGTAATCAGCAGGAGAACATGGGTAAGTTTCAGGAAAAAAACAGTTCTCAACTAAAAAAGGAGAAAAGTGTTTTTTTTTTGTGAAAAAATAAATTACTTTAATTTTCACTTTGTTTTTAAGTTAGCCAAAGTGTCTAAACAATGATACCACAAAATAAAAATGTTATTTCACATTAAAATTATTTTATTTTAACAAATATAACTTGTTTGTGCGCTTCTACACAAGTGGAGATTTTCCCTCAGTGCGTCTTCTCACTTCCTGGTTGCTGTGCAGCCTGTATTTGATTGGAAGAGACTTTCAATGAAAGATGTATATATACATAATTGGTAGCGAATGCGTTCATTCCATTATTTCGTATGTTTCCAAGTCCAGCAAGGCTACTCTGGAGTGAAAAATCAGACAGAAAACACCAGCCAAAATTGGTGCTGCCTTTAATTACAAGTTTAATACAATAGGTTTTTATACAAGCTTGTCATTTCAGTCTATAGTGGCAATGTAGTAACATTGTCCAATATGGTGACTTCCAGAGGGCAATATAAAGGAATGAGCAAGAAGGAGGTCACTCCACACAAAGATTTTAAAAATAAAACCTTTTGCACTGGTTGTCAAAGCTAAAACACCAAAAGCAACACTTAGTCCAAATGTCTTGTCTATTAACCTATGAATCATAAGCAAAAGTGGCATGGGCCTCCTCATTACTGACACGTGAAGCTGCAGGCAAACATTTGCTCTTATGAAAGCTGACGCCATCAAACAGACTTTTTTTCCAGAAAGAAAAGGAAGGTTTGAGACATGGACAAGCCGGTGGTATGCAAGAAAAAGAGAAAGTTCCTCCCACATGAATATACAGCACACAGCTATAAAAAGCGTACATGGGAATCTGCTTCCTGCAAATAATAGTTTGCATTCTAATGCTGACTTCAGGGAATATAAGATTCCCAAAGAAAACAAGAGATCAAGGAAGTATGGATTGTATGGCTGCTAAACCATAATGAGTCACATGATGAAAATGATAATATTGTGTTAGACAGCTACTGCTGTGGTGGGGTTGCCATAAAGCGAGTTGTGCATGTTACCTAGAGTAAGAAGATGGACAGGAAGCCGGGGAGATGTTTAAACTATATTCCGACCAACTGAAATCATCATCACGGCACCATGCCTCTTTTGCATCCTTTTTTGAATGGAAATTAAATACAAGCGCTCAACATCGGTAAAGTATCTTCCACGCCATCAAGCGGGAGTGTATCGCCACCATTGTGAAGAAGTGCCAGCATGCAATGCGGGTCTGAAAGCTGCATAAACTCCTCCACAATGCAACACAGTGACAGAGCCAAGTCGGCAGGACTTTGCACACTCCTTCGTCGCTTCACAGCACCTCGCCTTCCGGGTAAAACCATGACAGTCTAACTCACCAAACACGCATTCGGTGTCCAACATGTGGCGCAGGGGCCATTTGTGGGACGTGACTCATTGCAAAAATGAAATAAAACGTGGACAAATACAGCAAAAGGCATAATGTAACCAGAAAAAAATAAAATGTCGATATTATTAACTAAAATGACAAGATAATAAATGTCACAAATGCCAAATATCAGCCTTTAAATCTGATATCAGGTGATTTTGCATCAAATACAATGCCCTGTACTGCTTAAACATTCTGTGGGGTAGAAATAACATTCCACTTAGCAAGCAGAGCAACATCAGAGCTCACTATCAGCCGACCCGCTTCCTGGAAATCGCGGGCGGGTTAATATTCCACAAACTATTCTTACTTGCGTCGTCTCAAAGTTCTAAAACATCATACAGCAATGTAATAAGTAGATAACAACAGACAAGACACTACCAACAAATAATGCAGAATAACGAACAACTAAACATGTCACTCATTATATTATTATAACTATTTACAACACCGGTACAGGAAAGTACACTGGCGCTGAGCGTACGGATGCCCTGTAAATGTACTTACTTTTATTAGCGCCTTTCTACAAAGAAATTTAAGAATTTAAGGGGGAGTTTCATTACGCACAAATTTTCAAACCAGCAGACAGCACGTAAAGTAGGAAGAAAATTGGGATGCAAAAAATAAGTTTAAAAGTACATTCTGTACTTCTTGTGAACCCATCATCCTGTAGTGGGAAACGCATAGCGGCATATATCCGATATTAATACCCCTTCTCTGGCCACTGTGGGCGGCTTCTACCAGTCAACACTGTGGCTCTCCCCACCTCCGTGGACATACAGCGGGATGGCATATCTGACATTAATGCCCCTTGCCCGGCTGTACACTCTGATTCTGCCGTAGGAAGCCAGTACATCCAACCTGCAATGGAAGTGAGTGGGCTGCCCAAGCCTCCTATGATGCCCACAAAGGTACGCCCCCGATGTGTGAAACATAATTATAAATTCCCAAAAAACCACATGCACACGGTGCCTGTGAAAGAAGTAAACACTACAAACCTGGTGAAACGACTGAAAGACAGTACCACAACTTGTTTAAATTCAAGGAGTGTGGTTTTGTGTCACTTATAAACTTATTTATTTAACCTACAAATGTGTCAGATCATTTTGCCTGACCCTGTTTAATGAAGTAATACAGACAATAAGAAATCACATGAAATGGAGACAAGATTAATAACTCCTACACTTAGTCTTAAATAACCTGTTTGATGAGTGGATTGTGTATTCCCATTCATAACAGTTGCATTGGATTATCCTGCTTGTAAAGTCTTAAAAGTGCTTAATGTGCTTTCACACCAGTGGGAGGCTAACACTTTCTCAAGGAAAATGGTTGAAAGACGACATTGAGCTTAATCGACGTCTACGTTAGTCTCACCGCCGCAGTCATCATCGCCGCCGCCACGTCACACAGACCGAGAAAGAAGCAAGGCGTGTGCACGCAGACGCTTGGCAGGGTCACACAAACAACATCCGTGCAGCCTTTGTTGTAATCCACTGCTGGTGACTGCAACTGCTGTCACAAGATGGAAATAAGATCCATTTACAGCAGAGCTCCCGGAGAGAGCCGTAGGGACTTTCCAAAGAGCTGGTGGCGAGACGCCCTCGCTCCACAACAGGAAATCAAGAGCCATTCCCTGCTCCATTTACTTCCAGGTTGAATATCTCATATAACGTGTTCCAGTGAAAGAAGCAAGCAAGAGGGAGCGACCGTGTGGTGCTGGGATCATTACCTTCCGGCTTTATATACGATATAATGGAGTAATCTAGTTACAATCCCATTACTGGTGTGTCTTTAATGCAAACATTATGTAGAGAAGCTTGTTGTTTGCAGAGCCTGCTGGGATGCCAAGTCGTGCCATCTGTGCACCAATAGGTTTCACAGCAGTGTGATGTTGAGCTGTAAGAACTGGAGCCAACGTTGAACAGGTGACCTTTGCTCATGTCAGGTGGGGGAGGCCCAGGCTGGAATGAGAACTCCCACATACGTACACACACACAAAAAAAAAAAGGCCGCTGTGACGAACTAATCAGTGGTTGCCTCCCTTTTAATCAATCATATTTCATAGCATATAATCACAATGATGTGCCCTTAATAGAGGTCACCGTGGTCAGTCGGTGTTGTCTTCTTACCGAGGCTGTGTCAGCACACTTTGCTAATGTTGTATTCTCTGAATGAATTAGAGTCCCCAAGCTGCTGGGGTTTTTGGAAAGTGACGCAACACCGGTCCGTATTTCAGCTTCTGTAATGTTTTCATTAATCACTGTCTAACAAGACGAGGATTTCACTTCAATATGCATGCGCATCTTGGGTTTCGGATTAGGGATTCCCATAAATGTTTGCACACATTGCTATTTTGTAAGATTAATTACCATTTTTATTTTTAAATTCACAGCACACAGTGACATTTAAAAGCCTCTGATTATGCACAAATGTGACTGGAAGCTACACTGTGTGTGTGTGTGTGTGTGTGTGTGTGTGTGTGTGTGTGTGTGTGTGTGTGTGTGTGTGTGTGTGTGTGTGTGTGTGTGTGTAGAAACTCACCAGCTTGCGTTGACACCAACCACAGACGCCACAAAGAGCCACTAGCCAAACAGCACACACTGTCACTGCTAGGGAGACCAGGAACACACTGAGGGACACCGAGCCTGGGCACACAAAAGGAAGAACGAGTCAGTAAGGCGTTTAGAGCATTCATTAGTGGTGTACCTAATGTTGTGGCCAGTGGGTGTGGCCAAGCATGGTGTCTTCTTCGGTGCGGTTTGTAGGGAGGCAATGCTTTGTGTAGGTACACATCAGATATGAGGTTAAAAAAATAGGAAGCTGAACGGTGGACAAGTGGTTAGCATGTAGGCCACACAGTCAGGAGATTGGGAAGATCTGGGTTCGATTCTCCGTTTGACCATCTCTGTATGGAGTTTGCATGGTGGGTACTCCCGTTTCCTCCCACATTCCAAAAACATGCTAGGTTAATTGGCGACTCCAAATTGTCCATAGGTATGAATGTGAGTGTGAATGGTTGTTTGTCTATATGTGCCCTGTGATTGGCTGGCGACCAGTCCAGCTGGGATAGGCTCCACCACAAGAAAGTCCAGCAATGTCAGACTTGCTATCAGACATCCTGTCTTGTTATCAAACATGAGTAGCTAAACTTTGTCAAATCGCCGCACGGTAGAAAAAGTGGTTAGCATACAGACCACACAGTCAGGAAATTGAGAAGACCTGGGTTCAATTCTCAGAGTTTACATGTTCTACTCCGATTTCCTCCCACATTCCAAAAACATACATGCTTAATTGGCTAGCGACCAGTCCAGGGTGTACCCCGCCTCTCGCCCACAGACAGCTGGAATAGGCTCCAGCATACCGGCGACCCTAGTGAGAATAAGCAGCATAGAAAATGGATGAACATACAGTTTTCAAAATAAAGGCTGTAAAATGGAACTCAACTGGAGTCTTTACTGAGAGCGTGTTATCTGTCTGCTGACCTAGCAAGTAAACACCAGTCATTTGAATAAACATCCATACATTTTCTATACCGCTTATCCTCAACCAGTCCTTTTTTTTTTTAGCATGAGGCATATATTGTTTCTTCATTGTTGAGGGAGCTGATTTTGCACCACAGTAACCAATCAGGGGCGGCACGGCAGTCTAGTGGTTAGCGCACAGACCTCACAGCTAGGAGACCAGGGTGGAGTTTGCATGTTCTCCCCGTGCATGCGTGGGTTTTCTCCGGGTACTCCGGTTTCCTCCCACATTCCAAAAACATGCTAGGTTAATTGGCGACTCCAAATTGTCCATAGGTATGAATGTGAGTGTGAATGGTTGTTTGTCTATATGTGCCCTGTGATTGGCTGGCGACCAGTCCAGGGTGTACCCCGCCTCTCGCCCAAAGACAGCTGGGATAGGCTCCAGCACCCCCGCGACCCTTGTGAGGAAAAAGCGGTAGAAAATGAATGAATGAGTAACCAATCAAACTTGCACTTATAGGTGTACCTAACATTGTGTTAACATGCGTTCTTGCTGAAAGGTCCTGTCAAAAGGATTAAATAAATGTGTAAAACAACCATGCAGTTTTTTCTTTCTTTCCAGGAAGCTGATTCTACACCAGTAGCCCATCTTGCCAGGCGGTGGCCTTGCAGTTAAGTTGCGTCTTCTCCCACTGGGTTTAATTGAAAAACAGGACCACACTGCTGCCATTTTTACATTCTGTCATAAGCAGCCGGGAAATACAATCTCATCCCGATACCCTCCCCCAACAGCGCAGCGCCAGAGCATTTCAATACCTTTCCAATAAGGACTGCAGTCAGGCATCACTCAGAGGTGCACGCATCACTGTCATGTGTCACAGCTTGTTAACTGACAGGCTGTAAGCGAAGGGGTGGGCATGGGGGGGGGGGACTGACAATACAACAGCCCTCATGATTAATGGGTATCAGTGCCCGGGGAGAGATGCTGCACCGGGAGAGAGTCCTAGAAGGAAAATTTCTTGTCACATGGGTCTCTGTGTGTGAGAAGACTCACAAACACACCTGAGTCACGCTGGTTTTAACAATAAGTGCATCCACCCCGGCGAGCCATTTAACCAGCTCAATGGCCTTTACTTAGAAAGACAAGGAACTAAAGCCTCATTGAGCTGTGATATTTGCACAGCAGGGGGCCACGCTAATGTATTCAGATTTGTGATTCCCTCCTAATATTTCTCATTCCCAGATCTCCGACCATAAGCAGGTGTCAGGATGCATTTCCAAGCCGCTGACTGACAACCGCCTTTACTTTGCCTCCAATAAGTAGATTTGTTTTCTCCCCAGTCGCTGTCTCCTCGCTTGTCACGGCTGGCCTTTTTATCCGGGGCTGTCCGTCATATCTTTGTCTTCTTTTTCCTTCTTCTCCTACACTCCGCCGTCTCCTCTGGGAAAAGATGAGCTCAGCAAGGAGGAGCAGTAGCGGCAGGTAAACATTTCTTCATATGGAAAATCAGGATGGGATAGCACAACCTTCCCTTGCCTTCCAGCTACTGCTTTGAGGTCAATGTGACACCTGAGGCCTCTTCAAGTTGGAACGAGTACGCACACACACACACACACATAGGAAGAGCAGCTTGGGCAGCAAACAGCTTGATGATGACTCGACTTCTTGCACTGCACAATCCTCAAAAATCAGGTCACGACACAATTTGGTGAAGAAATATGAAATATATTAGGTCATAATTGGCAAAATTAGCGTTAGAAGTGAGTATGAAGGGAGGTAGTCATATAAAAGCAGGCGTTAGATTTGTATTTTATCATGACCATGTAGTGGTTAGCGCGCAGACCTCACAGCTAGGAGACCAGGGTTCAATTCCACCCTCGGCCCGTGTTCTCCCTGTGCATGCGTGAGTTTTCTCCGGGTACCCCGGTTTCCTCCCACATTCCAAAAACATGCTAGGTTAACTGGCGACTCCAAATTGTCCATAGGTATGAATGTGAGTGTGAATGGTTGTTTGTCTATATGTGCCCTGTGATTGGCTGGCGACCAGTGTACCGGTGTACCCCGCCTCTCGCCCAAAAGACAGCAGGGATAGGCTCCAGCACCCCCTGCAACCCTTGTGAGGAAAATTTTCTACCCTTGTGGTAGAAAATGAATGAATGAATGAATGAATGACCATGTAGTGCATGACTACAGTGTTATGCAGGAGATGGTCACATTTGTGAGACTGGATGTTGTTGTTATTGATGCCAGATGACAAACAAATCTTGTATCTTGTCTCCATTCTCACAAAAACATTAAATGCTTTTAATGGAAATATTTTTTTTTTGCCATTTTTGCACTGTTTCACTTTAAGTACTTAAAAGGCATCCATCCACATTCCAAAAACATACACCTTAGTTTAACTCTACAACCAAAAAAGGTGTATAGGTTTGAATATGAGTGTGAATGGTTGTTGGGATATACAGTATGTACAGTATGGGATGGACTCCAGCTCATTGAGACCCTTAACAATATGACTTTATTTTCCTTGCTAGCAGGCTTCTTGTCCATGAATGATGCTACTTTTATTTTGCCACATCAGCAAAACATATGGACCAGCTAAGTGGTGTGACATTCAAAGACGTTGGTGAACACATGCATCTTAATCATAGAGACACTGGAGGTAAAAGCAAATTAAATAGCTACAAGGTGGAAAGTTCTGCTGCTGCCATGTGACGCCACTTGCAATGAAATTATATACTGTATGTCCTATGAATTAATGCAACGCAGTGTTCAAGAGCAATTGGAGCACATGATAAATTAGGGATTACTTTCTTTAATAATTGCTAATTTTATTCGCTTCTATCTAATACGGGTTTCGGGATGAATCATCTTCTTGCTGCAGTCAACATATTGACTACATCCTGAACATCTCAATCATCCCACCCCGTAAGATTTTATGTCCAGACATCTGCCTGGCCTCCACTTGATTAATCTTGTTCCGATCGTAAAGATGTGGATATAAACCTTGCGAGCATGTTGCCCCTCTCACCCGCTCATATTTATCTGCACTAAAAGAGGCTCTTAATGGCAAAAGGCGCATTGGTGTCCTCCTGACCAGCAGAAGGTTGCACAGGGTTCATGTTTACCGTGCACTGAATGTCTCCACTCAAAGACGCAAGAAGTCTCCTCTCCCATATCCTGGGGGATGACTAACGATGAGTCCATTAGATGTACAACATCAACATAAGGATCAAAGGTTCTTAAATAAGCAGCTGAACGTGGCTCACTGATAGAGGTTGCACCATTTCAGTGAACGTTCTTCCTAGGTGTGTGACTAAATATCGATGGGGCCAATTACTGCAATATTTATCCTTATAATAGATTATTGTTTTATTATTACTTATTCTGAGAATATAACAGTCACGATTTTGCCTGTCATGTAGAATTTGTCTCACTAGCACCCTCATTTCAATGCAAAATATGATATGAATTTTGTTATGTTTCTAGATTTGACCTACTTCAGAGCCATGAGATGATGTGTTTTTTTTAAATGTTTACTGCTTGTCAGACACCTACAATAACATCTTATTTACTTATGTTGCAGTAAAACATTGCAATTTTTACTATTATACCATTTCATTTTCTATTCATTTTCGCATGGATGCTGGAGCCTATCCCAGCTGACTTCAGGGCACATATAGACAAACAACCATTCACACTCATGTGGGAAGAAATTGGAGTAGATCATGTAAACTCCACGCAGAGATGCCCAAGCGGAGAATCAAACCCAGTCTTCCCAATTTCCTGACTGTGTGGCCTACATGCTAACCACTCTTCTCCCGTGCGGTGATTGTACAAAGTTTAGCTACTCATGTTTGATAACAAGACAGGATGTCTGACATTGCCGGACTTTCTTGTGGTGGAGCCTATCCCAGCTGGACTGGTCGCCAGCCAATCACAGGGCACATATAGACAAACAACCATTCACACTCACATTCATACCTATGGACAATTTGGAGTGGCCAATTAACCTAGCATGTTTTTGGAATGTGGGAGGAAACCGGAGTACCCGGAGAAAAACTGTGTACGCACTTGTGGCCTGCGCGCTCACCACTCGTCCACCATGCAACCCCCTATTGCTGTTTGTGCAGCAAAATACATGAAATAGTTCTTTATGTTTGTTTTTGATTGTGAGCCACGTATGGCAAATCATATCATGATTCTGCCTGAAGGACGAAGAAAAGTGTTGGCGGGACACTGTTTTATAGCCTGTGTCCGTTTATGGCGTAAAATGTGGCAACCAAACAGGTTAGATTACAGCTCTCACTCATAAACACCTGCATCCTGGTGCCTGATTGTTAAAATATGATTTCATTTTTGCCTGGTGTGCAATAGAATAAAAAGAAGGAAATACACGCTGCGAAAATATGCAAATCCTCCACATTGGAGCAGCATCATTGCCTCCATCGAGGAGGATGTCTTTGGTTGTTTGTTTGGCAGCAGCAGGATTACGCAAACACTACCAAGCTCATTTTCATAAAACCTCATGATAAAGAGAAGCATATTCGAAGGAAAATGCACAAATACCACATTCTCATGTGCAAAAATTTCCACAGGACAGTATTTTTTTACAGACATATCCCTGGACTCAACAGGTTGTGGTCCTAATTCGTGACCATTATCGGGTGGTACACGCCCTTGTTTGCCATTTATTTAATCTGCACAGATGGGACACTGTATGACTGATGAGCAAATGTAAGTCAAGCATTCTCATTATCCTTCATTTGTTGTTGGGCTGTTTTTGCTGTGCTGCTTGACTGATGTGATAAACCTCATAACAACGCCATCAGTTATGCTTGATGGTAAATTTAATATTGTATGTTTCTATGATCATGTCAGATGCTAATAGCCACCCCCTGCATTAACCAAGAGAGCTAAATGATCATTTGCAGCTTCCACGGAACAGAGTACCATCTCACAAGTCTTTACTATTCTAAACCCGGACTACAAAAGGGACATGAATTATTTCCTCATTGAGCATAAGTGACAAATGACTAGAGCAGGGGTCTCAAACTCAATTTACCTGGGGGCCACTGGAGCTAGGGTCTGGGCAAGGCTGGGCCGCATCAGGTTTTCCAAAAAAAAGAAACGCATTTATTAAAAACAGAAAAATATACAAACTTTTTCAGTGCTTTGGTTCCGATTTTCTACAATAAAAGCTCTGTTAAAACATTCCACTGTTCTCAAATATCTTACTTTTTATTTTTCTGCACAAAATGAGATGAAAAATAAATAAACAAATCAAGAATAAAGAAAATCAATCAATCAGTAATAAATAAATATAATAATAATAATAAAACAGCAAATAATAAAAACTTAAGAAACCACATATAGTTGGTGGGTAGATAAATTATTTTTTTCAGATTAAAATTAACAAAGCATTATTAGAGCCCTGTAGACATGACAAAACACGACTATAGTCACATTTATACTCTTTTTATTTACAACATATTGCGCAACTGCAGGGTCTTGAGACACATGCTAACTCGCAAACTAGAGAGCTAGCGACCTAAAAGGTAGCCTTCAAGTTATTTCCTTTAAACTTAAATAGCCAAAAACTTACCACTTCCACACGGATAGGGAGGATAACTATTAACAGTTATTTAACCTTTAACATTAATCAAACGTAATAATTTTTTCTGGGTACATGATACCATACAGCATCCATATCAAACTTGCGCGGGCCGCACTAACATTAAACTTTCATATCAAGGCGGGGGCCTCAAATTACTGTCATGCGGGCCACATTTGGCCCACGGGCCACGTGTTTGAGACCCCTGGACTAGAGGTAGCCATTGAGCCATTTGATCAGAATTTTTAGAAGTCACACACCTCTTGGCACTGATTTCGGTGTCCACTTCTTTCAAACACACATAAATCAAAAAATAAATGCATGAAAGTGCTTTATGCACAACATGTGAGAGGTGTAGACATTAAAATTAAGATATCATATGAAAAGGTCCAACGACCAATAGCGCTACTGCACCTGTAGGTGAGGTGGCTCACATGCAGGAAGCTAAGCAATGCAGATAGGGACCAATTCAGGGTAAGTGACACTGCTAATTGGACAGGCTGATCTGGAGCGGTGTCCAGTCAGCAAAGCTGCCACAACGTGTAAGACAACATATCTTTATGGGTTAGGGCCAATGTCTCGGAGGTACTGTGGTCCATATGCCTAAAGGCATCTTTACCTGTATACTGTAACTTGTCAAAACAGCTGAAAATGCATATGAATATGAATGAATGTGCATGTCAGGACTGTAGTTGGCAATGTCCTATTATACGTAGATACAGTGTCCATGCACACAAACTCCTGGCACAATTGTATTAGGACATGTTTATATATTTACCAGGTATACCTTTTGAGTGTTAAATTGCTGTGTGATGAGTTTAGTTTTAGTTATAAGATCACACAGTGTGTCAGACTGTTGTACTGTTATACTGTTCTACGTATCTACTGACCTGCAATTTGTTGACAAGTCGTGCGTGGACAAAGAAGTTTCCCCATTGACTCGAGAGCGGCACAGTATTTAAACAATTAGTAGTAGTTCTGAAGTGAAGGCGATGTGATGAGATTAGAATTCAGCCATAAATTAGCCGCACAGCTCAAAGTTTAAGAAAACAGTAGCAGTTTATAAACCGTAATTTACAGTATATCCAATTTCATATATGCAGTATTGCTCCATTGAGCAAATTGTAAAAGAAATGGTTGCTAAAATGTGAGGTGTATACTCATTTTTGTGCTTGTCAGGATCCAAAACTACATTTTTTGTATCAGTTAAAAACAGCCTCAAATACTTGCGCCCAGAGCAGAGATGAGGTTCAGCTCGGTGCAGATCTTTAGGTAGTCCTCATTGTATTAGGACGTGTTTATATATTTACCAGGTATAACTTTTGAGTGTTAAATTGCTGTGTGATGAGTTCAGTTTTATTTATAAGATCACACATTGTGTCAAACTGTTATATTGTTATACTGTTTTATCTACTGACCTGCAATTTGTTGACAAGTTGTGAGCGGACAAAGACATTTCCCCATTGACTCGAGAGCGGCACAGTATTTAAACAATTAGTAGTAGTTCTGGAGTGAAGGCAATGTCATGAGATTAGAATTCAGCTCAAAGTTTAAGAAAACAGTAGCAGTTTATAAACCGGAATTTACAGTATATCCAATTTCATATATGCAGTATTGCTCCTTTGAGCAAATTGTAATAGAAATGGTTGCTAAAATGGTTGCTAAAATGTGAGTGCTTCTAATCCTCGTGCCCAGAGCAGAGATGAGGTTCAGCCCGGTGCAGATCTTTAGGTAGTCCTCAGGTGTCATGGTCATGTCTTCTGTGGTAGAATCTGAGCGCAGTTTAAGAGAATGCTATTTAATGAGGATTTCCAAATCCTTCTGTCTGCCTTTGTGCTTTAATTAAATGTCGCATTTGGGAGCTTTTGTCTGACAGTTATCACGCAGCACAATAGAGAGTAAACTGCAATCATTTAAACGCATTCAAGCTAAACATTTCTCCTGTGCTCAGGTGCAGGAAATAATTTGTGCGAGAAGACCATAAAATGGATTCTAAGCGCTGAAACGTAGATAAAACGAATAATAGCTGCGTCCATGTGAATAATGTCATTGTGACTTCGAGAGCCGAGAGGACATTTCACACAGTGAGAACAGAGGCTTTGTATAACGTGCACGCCGGAAGGATTTTGAGATGTTTTGGACTCACATGAAAGCATTCATAGTGCGATGGAGGACAGATGATTGACTGGTGACTATGAAATGCCCTTCATGGACACATTCGTGTTACAACTACTGTATGTGTATAAACACCCACTTAAATGTCATTTTAATAATCCTTAATATGTACCTGAGCTTTATGTAAAGCTCTAATATTTAGACACAACCAAAATAAATATAACACATTTGATAAGCTTTTTTCTACAGACACCGAATTCATATTTCTGTCAAATGTTGTTCACAAATCTGTGCTCGTAAGCACTTCACCTTTGCCGAGATAACCCATGCACCTCACAGTTGTGGCATATCAAGATGCTGATTGGACAGCATGATTATTACACAGACATGCCTTAGGGTGGCCACAATTAAAGGCCACGGCAAAACGTGCCAGTTTATCACACAGCAAAATACCACAGATGCGGTAATAGTCGAGGGAGCATGCAATAAGCATGTTGACTGCAGGGATGCTTTCTTTACCATAAGCGTTCTTCAAAAAGACATTTCACAGAATATCCAACCGCCCTCACAAACACGGACCACATGTAACCACACTACCGGGACATTGTCACTTCCAAGATGGTCTTGACCAATCACAATCTGCTTGCATAACCAAAGGATTTCTGCACAAACTGTCATAAACCATCTCATCTGCATTGCCGTCATCCTCATCAGGTTCTCAAACTGAATGTAGTATGTTGTTGTGACCAACTTGAGTGGGCAGATGCTCACATTCGGTGGCGTCTGGCACTTTGGATGAATCCTGCTTTTCACTGTACAGAACAAATGGCAGTCTCAATGAACACAGATGCATTTTATTGATGGCATTTGGAATGCACAGAGATACCGTGGTGAGATCCTGAGGCCATCTGCAGCATGATAATGCACTGACCTATGTTAAAAGGATCTGGAAACAATTCCTGGAACCTGAAAGCATCCCAATTCTTGCATGTCCAGCAGAGTGGACTAACGTTCCACAGGACATTATCAATAACTAGGTACTGACTAGTTTTCGAACATACACAACAGGAACCACCGCGGACAAGAAACACCCACAGAAATGAAGATAATAGATTTCTGGGAATAAATTAGTATTATTTCATGAAAGAAATACTACAATTGAACTTTTGAAATGTACATTGGTGGCGGTTAGACCAGGAGGAAAGTTTCTTGCTGGCCCTGACTGCACACCACTGCTTGATATGCCACACCTGTAAGGTGTATGGATTATTTCAGTAAAGGAGAAGTGGCCATAAATACAGATTTAGACATATTTGTGAACAATATTTGAAGTCAATATGCCTTTTTTCGCAGTTAATAAAAAACCAAAAAGCTATTTGAAAAGCTAGGTTCATTTTTGTTGTGTGTATTGAGCATATAAGATGTATATTTTGCATCACTGTCACTACGCTCCCTGAGGAAAAAGCTCATCACTGTCAGTCTTCATGTTAAAAGCAACTCTTTAATTTTGTTGCGCAAACATTAAACTATTAGCGAATGACATTCTTGCACATTTAAATGCATTTAAATGAACCTGAAATACATTTCAGTCTGTGTTTCATTATCAAGTGAATGGTGAGCGACAAGATTCTGTCTGTATTTTCTCCACCATTGCACACACTCTTGATGAGAACTGCATGTTATCTTTTGTCATTCTGCTGCAAAATGATCATTATGAGAAAAAAACACCTTGATGGGTTCACTGAAGTCCTGAAGAATTGATGATGTACGCAAATAATTTCTGTAAGACGAACAACTGGGGAAAATAAAATATTTCAGTTCATTTTAAAAACTGTAAAGAGCATGGCAAACCAATAGGGGGCACTATAAACCCCTAAGTCAAGTTCCTCAAAAAAGCATACTAATTAATTGAAGATAAGGTGAATAAAATAGACTTGTTATGAATTGGGAATCTATGTTATGTCTTATTGATGTCTAATATCTATTATATTAGATACTATGTGTGTAAAGATGACTGTAGGGTTGTTATTTTATGTCGCGAGGGCTCTAATAATGTTAAAAAAAGTCTTTAGAGATCATAAACAGAGTTTGATGTTCTAAATCAGGGGTCTCAAACACGCGGCCCGCGGGCCAAATGTGGCCCGCAGGACACTAGTTTGAGGCCCCCGCCTTGATATGAAAGTTTAATGTTAGTGCGGCCCGCGCAAGTTTGATATGGATGCTGTATGGTATCATGTACCCAGAAAAAATTATTACGTTTGATTAATGTTCATGTTAAAGGTTAAATAACTGTTAATAGTTATCCCCCCTATCCGTGTGGAAGTGGTAACTTTTTTTTTAAGTTTAAAGGAAATAACTTGGAGGCTACCGTTTAGGTCGCTAGATCTCTAGTTTGCGAGTTAGCATGTGTCTCAAGACCCTGCAGTTTTGCAATATATTGGAAATAAAAAGAGTATAAATGTGACTATAGTCGTGTTTTGTCATGTCTACAGGGCTCTAATAATGCTTTGTTAATTTTAATCTGAAAAAAATAATTTGTCTACCGACCAACTATATGTGGTTTCTTAAGTTTTTATTATTTGCCGTTTTATTATTATTATTAGATTTATTTATTACTGATTGATTGATTTTCTTTATTCTTGTTTTGTGCAGAAAAATAAAAATTAAGATATTTGAGAACAGTGGAATGTTTTATAAGCGCTTTTATTGTAGAAAATCGGAACCAAAGCACTGAAAAAGTTTGTATATTTTTCTGTTTTTAATAAATGCGGTTTTTTTTGTTTTGTTTTTTTTTTGGAAAACCTGATGTAGCCCAGTCTCACCCAGACCCTAGCTCCAGTGGCCCCCAAGTAAATTGAGTTTGAGACCCCTGCTCTTAATACAAAAATATTTACACATAAGGAATCTCACTTTGTGGAAATTCACTTACGGTTACAGTTGGGAATGGAACCAATTAACCACAACCAACGGGGGATTACTGTATAAGAACATTTTTCAGGTTACAGTTATCCAAAGAGTTTATTTACTAAAATGCATTGGTGTGTGCACATAATTCCAAACAAAAAGAATCTAAATTTTTAAACATTGCCACGCTCCATTAAGAAAAAGCTCATTTGAGCGCAGTAATGTTGCACATCACCGGTCCGAGTTCTACCTATCAGGCAGTCGACTGTTGGCAGGTGGAGAGCACCTGCGGTTTAAAGCGACGGACCCCGGAGACTATATGAAGTGTTGCCTCATCTCTGTCCTCGTGTCCTCCCTGTGGCTCAGCTGCATCCGCCACACAGACCGCATGGTTCACAGCAAGAGTAAGAGAGCCGCCGCCCACGTCCTGTCTGCTCTCAAATGAGGGATAAGATCCATCTCTGCTCCAGTGACAAGCTTGGCTGAAGTTAGATTGGCAAGACATCATGTGATGCATCACCTATCATGGCACCATCTTCTCGTTAGCACATCTGCTACAGATATCACAAAATCATTTATGATCATGCATGCTAAAGACATAAAACTATGATCGAGCCGATAAAGAGCATATGCATTGAAGGGAATTATTATGGAAACATACATATTTGGGTCTCTGGGGTGCCTTCCCAACCGTCAAGTGTGAAATGCCAATACCAAGTAATTTATGCTAGCTACCTATGTCAGAAAATGTGTCTTTCAGGCATCTGTTTACCCTCCAGACCAGGAAGAAGTGACAATTTTTTTAAATGGGAAATATTGCAATATTGGGGCTGCACAGCGGTCGAGTGGTTAGCGCGCAGACCTCACAGCTAGGAAACCAGGGTTCAATTCCACCCTCTGCCATCTCTGTGTGGAGTTTGCATGTTTTCCCCGTGCATGTGTGGGTTTTCTCCGGGTACTCTGGTTTCCTCCCACATTCCAAAAACATGCTAGGTTAATTGGCAACTCCAAATTGTCCATAGGTATGAATGTGAGTGTGAATGGTTGTTTGTCTATATGTGCCCTGTGATTGGCTGGTGACCAGTCCAGGGTGTACCCCGCCTCTCGCCCTAAGACAGCTGGGATAGGCTCCAGCAACCCCCCCCCCCCCCCCCGCGACCCTCGTGAGGATAAGTGGTAGAAAATGAATGAATGAATGAATGAATAATTCAATAGTCGAGCACACATCTAACATAGCAAATATGTCATTAAATATTATTTTTCATGGCGGAAATGAAAACATTAACATGTTTTGGTGTCATGAACACTTCAAGTTGCTCTCATGTATCAAACGGCAAACGGATTAAGTAGACTGTAACACATCCATTGTCTGGATGGACCCTCAATAGGGTTGCGGGGGTATGCTGGAGCTTATCCCAGCTGACTTTGGGCGAAGGTACCAGGGTGCCAGGGCCACTCCGTGGTTGCCAACCAGTCACAGGGCACATACTGACACACCATTCACACTCACATTCATACCTACAGACAGAGAATCGAACCCAGATGTCCTGACTGTGTGGCCAGTTGAGGTGGCTCGGGCATCTAGTCTGCATGCCTCCCGGATGGACGCCTCCCTGCTAAGGTGTTCCGGGAATGCCCAGCCGGGAGAAGACATTAGGGCAGACCTAGGACACGCTGGAGGGATTATGTCTCACAGCTGGCCATTGGTGTCCTCCCAGTGGAGCTGGAGGAGGTGACCGGGGACCGGGATGTTTAAGCTTCCCTACTGAGACTGCTGCCCCCACGACCCGGACCCGGATAAATGGAGGAGAATGGAATGGATGGAATAGAATAGAAAGGAAGGTTATTTAAGGTACAAAAGACTCACCAGTCAGTCATTTACTTTACAAACTGGTTTCCATATTATAAGTCTGCACCTATACTTCATCAATAAACAATCCAACCGCAGCAAAACCGCAGCAGAGGCCCATCACCAAACACAACCCGTCACCAGCTTTCTATGAAAATTGAGAGGTGTGATTAAAACCATTTCATCAGTTACATTGTACATTTGGAAGAATATACATAACTTAGTAACTAAAACAACTTTAGTAAGCATATTGCTGCCTTCTCTCCCTGTCCTGTTCCTCTTCTGGCAACCACATTTTTTTCTTTGTGGGGGGGCCGCTCAGAGCATTGTATACGAATGAGTTGCTTAATAGGCTGCAATAGCAACCCTTTGAGCAACCTTTACAGTTTGTGAGTCCTCCCCGGTGGATGGACCATTATGCATTTTTGCACTGTGGGTGAAAAATAAAATCAAAAAAATTCCAGACTGGTCAAAGTCTAAAAATATAACAGACAATGGCCCACATTTAAATATGTATGTACAGTATAATATGTATGCACTCTATATATGGGGGTCAAAGCGACTCGAGTTCAATTCCACCCTTGGCCACCTCTGTGTGGACTTTGCATGTTCTCCCTGTGCATGCGTGGGTTTTCTCCGGGTACTCCGGTTTCCTCCCACATTCCAAAAACATGCTAGGTTAATTGGCGACTCCAAATTGTCCATCGGTATGAATGTGAGTGTGAATGGTTGTTTGTCTATATGTGCCCTGTGATTCGATGGCGACCAGTCCAGGGTGTACCCCGCCTCTCACCCTAAGACAGCAGGGATAGGCTCCAGCACCCACCACGACCCTTGTGAGGATAAGTGGTAGAAAATTACTGATGGCTGGATAATGAATGGTGTGTAGCAGTGTGTGCAGCATAATAGTCCTTCCATTCATTCATTTCCTCACAAGGGTCGCGGGGGTGCTGGAGCCTATCCCAGCTGTCTTCAGGCGAGAGGCAGGGTACACCCTGGACTGGTCTCCAGCCAATCACAGGGCACATATAGACAAACAACCATTCACACTCACATTCATACCTATGGACAATTTGGAGTTGCCAATTAACCTAGCATGTTTTTGGAATGTGGGAGGAAACCGGAGTACCCGGAGAAAACCCACGCATGCACGGGGAGAACATGCAAACTCCAGCTGTGAGGTCTGCGCGCTAACCACTCGACCGCCGTGCCGCCCACAGTCCGTCCAATAAAATCCAAATAAAAAAGGCAAGTTAATGGATTTTTTGTCCATCGAAACACATCCAATCAAACCATGAACCATGAATTTTGTGTATCGTTGCACCCCTACTGGGGACCTGGAACTGTTCAATGATATATAAATAAAATAACAATTTTATTATGTTTGGAATAGAAATCTGTCCAGCTTCAAGGTGGTCAAGTGGTTAGCGCACAAGCCACACAGCTAGGAGACAAATTGTCCATAGGTATGAATGTGAGTGTGAATGGTTGTTTGTCTATATGTGCCCTTTGATTGGCTGGATAAGCGGCAGAAAATGAATGAATGAATAAATATCGTTTTAAATCGTCAAATCATGAACTGCACTACAAGTCTATCTTAAGCAAATCCAAACATGACTAATAATAATGATAATGGATTCGATTTTCAAGGTAGCCAATGTGAAGTTAACCCATTATTCATTCACTCTTCATTCACATGATGGTTATCTATACATCATATACACGGAAACATGGCTCCGACCAACACCAAACATTCAAACACAAGCGTGGGCATCACTGGAGGAAAGGTGAGTGAAATGTCGACAGTGACTGGATGGAAGAAGCAAGGATCAAACCGCCAACCTTCCAGTTTCAGGACGACCTGCTGTACCTCCTGAGCCACAGTCGCCCCAGTGTGAATCAGACTAGTGTGAACACAACCTTCATAAAAAGATTGCAAAATAAGGGTGGGAAAATAAAGAGTGTCTAGATTCCATTCTGACTGAATAGGCTATAGCAATGATGTTTTGTTCACATTTATTTCCGTCTGTGGCATGTTTCAAAAAGGACTTTATAAAGTATGCATGGTCTTGATCTATTACATCATTTCTCAAAGTCTGAGCCTCTGGGAGACTGAATGAACAGGTCAACTTGAAATGGATAACTTTCATATGAAGACCGCTGGATATTTACGAACAACATCTAACGGAATGATTTGTTCTCGCATTGCTACGAGCCTTCATGAATGTTGCATTAATGAAAGATTACAGTCATATATTCCACACCACTTCTTGTTATCCATCAGGATGGTAAATTAGATTCACAGTCATGATCATTGATTAAGCCTCTCATAGCTCCGTCGCCGGTGGAAACTCTCCTTGCTTTATTTCTCACTTTGAATTTCCTGAGTGTCACACCCCGGGCTGGTGGCTTTTCCAGAAAAACCTGATCGAGCCGGGGCGCAGACCTTTGGGATGCTACTCTGGCTTCACACGGTTACAAACAAGCCATTAGTCACTGGGCCCCCACTCATGCCCTTGACTTTATTGACTCAAGTCAGCGAGGTGGCTGTTGGTACTCAGGAGGTAGACAAGTGTCCATCTTGGTAATGAGTCTGTGAGCTGTAAACTAAGTCATCCATGACTAACATTATTCCACATTCAGGGGACATTAAATTGCCGGTGTAGCCTTATTCATTAGTGATGAACAGTGCAATAAAGTGGGACTGTTTTACTATTCTTTATCGGTTTCTACACTTTTCCAAGCTTTTTTTTTTTTTAGTATGATCAACACAACAACATCTTTAGCCCTAGGCACCGTCACTTCTCAAGCTTTATTTTCACAGAGCACCTCTGCAGCTGGGATTGATGCTGTGTCTCAACACAGATATTTCTCATCTCCAATAGTGCCTGAGGTTTACCAGAGTACTGTTTTCTCAAAAGGGACATAGCCATGAATTGGACTAGGTACCCGTGTAGTGGAACTTTCACAGTTGGAACCAGTGCAGCTAGTTCTTATGAAGGTGATCACAGAGAAGAAGAGTATTGCCTTAGTTTCATCCTGGTGTGAATATTCATCAGTGTGAAAGGACTCTCACTGTCAAGGGCAAGGGGATTATGAAACTTCATACACAGTATGACACCTATTCCTACTGTAGTTTGTATATTTTAGAAGTTATCATACAATAAGAAGAAACCAGCTATATTAGCGTTTAATTGGAATACTACTCCAGAATTGGCCAAAGCCTAAGTGCTGTATTGTAGTGATTTGATTGAGACAAGAAAGCAATCCAAACATGTTCATATCTGGTAATGGTAATGTTAATGGTTTTATTTCATTTGAACATGCATCAGATTACAATTGAATGCATCACATAATCAGTTCACAGTTCCACATGTCCAAAAGGAGTAGGAAGAAGCAAAGCTTATTAAATCCTACCCCTCCATCTGGTACTTATACAATCAGTAACTGTTACATTTGTTCACTTCCTGCTTCCCTAAAATAGTTTACATTTTTGTAAAATAAAAAATATATATTATAATTTTATTTTTTGTCACGTACCGAAGTACGAGGTGATATGACCATCCAATGACATAATGGGTACCATAGTAAGTGTCAATATAGTGATATATATAGCACATCATGACTGGTTCAAGACTCTTCATCCTTGTATTTAGCAAACATCAACTGCTTGTATTGTTTCGCTCATCGTTGTGCATTGTTTGAGGGTCTTAATCTAATTAACAAATGAACATATGAGGTTTAATTCTTGAGGGTATAATAACATAATACAAGATGTTTTGTTCAAATGCATTGGGCTACGTATATGTTTTTGTGCTGTGGCTTGAGAGGTTGTCCAGATAATCACCAAAGATATTTGCACCATGTTTTAATTGACACTCTTCACTCGCTAGAATGTAAAACAAACATTCTTCATGTGGTCTGATAATGACTAACTTCATCCAAAATTGGATGGATGGGTTCGTTCTTTGTGAATATTGGGGGGGGGGGGGGGGGGGGGGGGCTTTCTCCATAATTCAACTAACATATACTGGTGGTTAAAAGTCGTGTTTGTGATCTGCATAGAAGAGTGGAGGTTTGCCCTGGAAAGGAGAGGAATGAAGATTAGCCGCAGAAAGACGGAGTATATGTGTGTGAATGAGAGGGACCCATGTGGAAGAATGAGGTTATAAGGAAAAGAGATACAAAAGGTGGAGAATTTCAAGTAGTTGGGGTCACCAATTCAGAACAATGGAGATTGTGAAAAGGAGGTGAAGAAGCGTGTGCAGACAGGATGGAACGGGTGGAGAAAAGTGTCAGGCGTGATATGTGATAGAATCGTTTCAGCTAAAATGAAAGGAAAGGTATACAAAACTGGTGAGAACAGCCATGTTGAGGAAAAGACAGGAAGCAGAACTGGAGGTAGCAGAAATGAGGATGCTGAGGTTCTCATTGGGAGTGACCAGGATGGATAGGATCAGGAACGAGTATATCAGAGGGACATTACATGTTAGAGGCCTTGGAGATGAAAATGGTTGGGACATGTCCAGAGGAGAGATAGTGAATATATTGGTAGAAGGATGCTGCGTTTAGAGCTGCCAGGTAGGAGGAGGTTTATGGATGTAGTGAAGGAGGACATGAGGGTAGTTGGTGTAAGAGAGAGAGACAGATGCAGAAGACAGGGCTGGATGGAGGAGATTGATTTACTGTGGCGACCCCTGAAGGGAAAAGCCCAAGGAGAAAGAAGCACTGGTAGTTAGAAATTATTACAAAACGAGATTTTTGTCTGTTTAAGAAGATTTCTACACTTTATTCTTGAATGTAGCTTGTGCCTCTGTCAGGTAAACATGCTCTAATCCATTTGTTACACTTTTGCTCTTGAATATGTCATTTTAAGAAGGCCAAAATAATGTATTAAACGCCGATATCTCCCTCAGGACAGACACACTTGCAGTGCCTTGTCACGCAAACATTCAAAGTTTTACAGTCATTTAGTAAAGCATATTTGTTCCCCTTTTATCAAAACGTCATCCACGCTGACGCCCAGTATGCTAATAGTTTCTTCATCCCCTCACCATCTGTGTTGAGCTGTTTTCTTTGCAAATGATCACACACTAATAAACACATTTTTCCGCTTGACATAGCTTAAGCGTGTTGACATGAGACCGTGCCGTGTGCTTAGAGATGTTAAGACACCCGAAAAAATGGAATTGAAGTGAAAAAGTGGGAGCAAAGGAAGAGGGGTGATTCTATAAAGGATAATTCTATTGAGGAACATTTTGTGCATATGCATACAGGCCTACAGCTCCCATGTGTCCACATCATCAGCTCACTGCCGGTGACATAAAGCAAGACAAAGAGGTCTCAGATGCTCCAGATGTATTATGTGGGCGGCATTATAAAATCCAATCCACGTCTATTATATTTGCCTAAGGATACGTGGCACTTGTATGCCATAACGGAATGCCTCTGTGTTTGTGTGTGCTTTCTTTTCATTCTGTATGTCCAATCTCCCACTCTCCTTTTCACAGTCGGTCTTGTAGCTCCTTCAAAAGTGGGAAAACAATTATTGAGAGTGTAATTAAAATATGGGTAGGACAAGTGCAAGTGTAATTGAATGACAGCTAAATGACAGCTCATGAAGGCACCTTTTTGTAAAAAAAATAAAAATAAAAATCTCATTACCTGCAAAAACAGAATTAACTTAACGCGACAATATTTGCAATAGTACGGCACAAGAAAAACACAGTGGTGAAGTAAAAAAAAAAAAGATGCCTGTATTTTTTTGAATGAAGGAAATAATTAAGATTCAACACAGTCTGGAGGCCTTCAACTACGCTTAAAATTGTTTGTGAAATATTCTTCTAAAAATATTCTTACCTGTAAGTACCAAAAAATAACTGTATTAACTTGGCTACAATACAGACCAGCCATTAAAAACCAAACCTCGTACAACCTGTTGTCATCCCCCTTCAGTGTGTCTCTTTTTTATGCATGCCTCTCCTTTCATTGGTTTGTTGCTCCATCCAGCCGTCCGCATACAATTTATACACGGTGTGTACAATATAGTCTTCCCACTTTATCACAGTTTTTCAAGCATACAGTGGTATGAAAAAGTGTTTTCCAGAAAGTCGTTTATCATACCTGAGTTCAAGTGGTGTTATAAAGTCATTTATAAAGCGTTGGGACTCCAGCAAACCACAGTAAGAGCCATTATCTACAAACGGCGCAAACATGGAATTATGGTGAATCTTCCCAGGAGTGGCCGGCTAACCAAATGACATTAATTTACATTAATTACATTAAAGCCAATGAAAATATACCCATTGAGCCCAAGTCCCTCACACAACCACACAAGCTAACTCCTGCTGGCATTCGGTTTATCTATCGCCTTGGTGCCTTCATTCATGTTCTCATCTGCTTGCTAACTGCTAGGACTCCGTGTAGCCCCCGCTTCCACGAAGAGGCTTAATAGTTGAGAGGATGCTCACTCTCGTTTGTGTTCTTTTCATATCGAGCCAATGTGCAGAGACACATGCAGAGTGAAACCTCTTCTCATCCAGCCAGTATACCACAGGAAGATAGAGCCGAGGTGCACACACTTATGCCGACCTGTTTTTTTTAGCTTTTGATAAATTACCATATCCATTATCGTGACAGGCTTAGGTAATATTAATGTAAATATGACTATATTGGTGGTATTTCATTGTTAAAGGACAATAACACTGTTGAATCTTGTATTTGGAAGCTTGTAAACTGATTTTGTATGCCATAACTAAATAATGAGTCTTATACTTTGCACAAATTCACTTATCACGACCCAGCCATGAACCAATTGGCAATAAAAGAGGCATTACTGTAATTCTAAGAGGGGAAACATGGAGCGACATTTGATGATGTGTTCAAAATAAAGCAATTTGCAGAAATAGAAGCTCAGCATTTGAAGCGATTAAAATGCACCTTTAGTACCCTTTCTCCTTTTTGGTTGCCAGATTGCAGCTATGCATTTGTCTGTGATTCAGTTGTTTGCTTACATAACCATAGTGCTCTCATACAGTACCTAACATCCTGTTTTTTCTTCACTTTGCAGTGCTAAACTGACATTAATAGTATGCTACACTGCAGCAAGCCTGTATTGCTGTTCTTAGCATTCTCTCAATACAATTCCAACAAGCACAGTTGCTGTTCCTGGGAGATACACTGGAAGGCATAAAGTCAAAGTCAACGCCATACTATTTAGAATTGGAGCAGAATTTCAGGGGAAAATACAACATCAAAAGTCAAGCATCACAAGAAGCAACATAATATTGTACACATTGCACCAAAGGAGTTCATTTGGAGTATAAAAGGAATAATTTGCTTTTTGAAAACCTGTTCCAAATGAGGGAAGGTTTGAGGAACATTTGAGGTGACATGCAGTAAAACCAGCTAAACCCAGTACAGTCATGTCTCGCTACATCACTGTTCGAGCATTGCATCCGCACTCTAGTTCACCATCCTTTTTGAAAAGATTATTTAATTCAGAGTTTCCCTTTGGATTTGTTGAAGCTGTGGTGGTGGGCTGCATGGGAGGGCGGACACGCTGCTGCTGCATTGACAAAAAAATAAAATCTGACTTACGTATTGACTTGTTTTTTTAACTTTTATCACCAAGAACATTGTGAAACTGTTCATTTGCTGAGAGCATTTGAAGTCTAAAATGTCAAGCCTCCTTTTGTTACCTGACCTCTTTAGTCCAATAGTACTAATAGTTACTAACAGTATGTGACCAGTCCAAAAGTGCTAAATTGTGTACTATTTGACATAAACCTGAATTGTATTTGATGCCTGTTTTAAAGTAATATGAACATGTGGGAAATCAATTGTTCAATGATATATTTACAAAATGACAATTTAAATATTTTTGTGATAGAAAATTAGAAAATTATAAATTCAGAGTAGCACAGATGTATCCAACTACACTCTGACAACAAAAATGTTCCTATTTCATTCATTCATTTTCTACCGCTTATCCTCACGAGGGTCACGTGCGTGCTGGAGCCTATCCCAGCTGTCTTCGGGCGAGAGGCGGTGTACACCCTGGACTGGTGGCCAGCCAATCAAAGGGCACATATAGACAAACAACCATACACACTCACATTCATACCTATGGACAATTTGGAGTCGCCAATTAACCTAGCATGTTTTTGGAATGTGGGAGGAAACACAGGGAGAACATGCAAACTCCACACAGAGATGCCCGAGGGTGGAATCGAACTCCGTGCTAACCAACCAATGTTCCATTTATTAATATTGAATCGTACTTCGTAGAAATTGCGGTCAGGTCTGGAACCAATTAACCGGGATAAACACGGGGCAACTGTGTTGCCATTTCATAATATACTGTAAACACTGTTAGAATTCCTCTCAATCAACACACTTCTGAAGAACCGCTTCAATTACTTGGTAAAAATTGTTTCAACAATACAAAGGAGCATCCCAGAAAAGATTGTACTCAACTTTAGTCTAGTCTCTCAAAGTCTGTGTCTAGTCTCACGTCATTGTGAGGTTTTTGAATGAACGCCCACTGAATTCTTGAGATAAAAACACGGCCTCTATTCTGTCCGTAAAATCTTCAAACAAGTGTTGACTGTGCGAACAAAGAGTGAGGATATGTACTAGTGAGGCGCACTTTGATGTTACACTGGAAGGAGTAATAGTTGTGATCCTGTCTTTGTATGAGCAACAGGCTTCTTTATCACTATCATTTACACTGTCAAAGAGTGCAGAAGGAAAACAGAGTAACTCCCCAGCAGAGGCTGCATTATATTTGTTCAGAGGCTGCTGCTCACATTAGATGGAACAAAGCATCCCATCTCGCCAGTGACCACCTTTCTCCCCAGGTGACCTCTTTCATCAGCGGCGGTGCATTAACGGCAAACCTCCGGAATGGGGCTGCTGATCTTGTCCCCTTAAGCCGAGTATAGCAAAAAGGCTCTTGGGAAGACACTACATTGGCTGTGCGTCAGGAAGAGGTTGAAACGCGCCTCTGCTTTTAGACTCCTGCTGGACACACGGCACCAAAAATAACCCTCATTAGCATCAGTCAATGTCAATGGAAGGACAAATCAAAGTAATGAAATACATCATTTAACATCCGCTCTACATGAAATGCTCGTCTTCTTCATTCAATAATACACATTTAGCAATTCATGATGCTGTTTAATATGCGGCAACAGAATGACGTTTTTGTTTTAGCTCCCAGCCAGCACTATATAAACATCATTTGCTCTCCATAAGCACACACATGCCCTCAACACTGCTGTCTGTTGCTTGACTGCCCATTGATGTGTTTGCTTGTAGAACTGTCAACAATTTACAGCGGCGTAACACCCAGCAGACTGAGACTTATTGACGACGACGCGCAGCTGCTCACTCTCAGCACGATGGAGATGGTGGCTCATGGGAAATATAGTTTTCCCCCTACACTGGTCCGTGTGGCTTTCATTCCGCCAAACGCGCAGACTGTAATTTTCCTTTTGCATTAAACTCAATTACACAACACCTGGAGATATTTTAGCCGTCTTAATTCTAATTCACAAGTATATTAACGGCGACTCTTATAGAGCTGTGATTCTTGACACTCCCAATCACATGGCGTACGTGCATTACCTGCATCACCAAGAGGGATGTCACTGTTTGTCAAATCAACTAATAAGGCAGCACATTCTATCTGACAAGCAATCTGGCATGGAGTAAATGACACGTTTGGTGGCTTCCATTAGACAGTCACACACACACACACAGACACCCACTCTGTGCTCTATCACCTACTTCAGACACCGACGCCACAAAATCAGGACGAGGATGTAATTTGGCTAACTACTGCAGACATAGCTGAGGCAGGCAAATAATAGGAGTGTGAGGCTAAGCTGAAGAGGATTTAACAGTGAGAAAGAGTGGAGAGATTTAAGTTATTAGCAGCACTGATGTCTCTTTCACTGTATTTCCACGATAGGATGACCATTAGGGAGGGGCAGTGGACTTAATTTCCTTGATTGACTATCGGGAAGATTAACAATGATGGGAGAATCATCAGAATAATGCTGCTTAAAGTTGTGACATGTAGTCTGCATTAATGTAGTTCAACTTTCCAAAGCTAGTGTCATGTTATTTAGAGACCAATGATTTCTGCTTTATCGGAATCACGGAATTGGCCAATAAAAACAAAATTGACTGTTTAATGCGAAATCTTGCTGCAATTGATGGAAGACGAGTGAATTTTGTCATCGTGAGGAGATGGAACATTCATGTGGGGGAGTACCAACCATGGGTTGGCCCCCGTCCCAACCCTCAACATGGCGATAAACACTGGCGAAAGGTGGCAAAACAGTAGCTTAGTTTAGCATGCTGGTGTGTGAAGGTTCTCAGTGAAAGCATAGGACAAGCACATTTATTTATGCATCCGGTTCGTCTTAGCCGTAAAGAGGCATTCTGTACACACACGAAAAATAACAACACAATTTTTTCACTTTTCACAATCACTTTTCACAGCCCTGTTGGGGACCACTGCTTTAGACCACAAATTAGTTCAGACAGATTGTCTTATGATAATCAATAAATTGATTAATCAAACAAGTGGTTAGCGCGCAATTCGATTCTCTGTGTGGAGTTTGCATGTTCTCCCCGAGCATGCGTGGGTTTTCTCCGGGTACTCTGGTTTCCTCCCACATTCCAAAAACATGCTAGGTTAATTGGCGACTCCAAATTGTATAGGTATGAATGTGAGTGTGAATGGTTGTTTGTCTATATGTGCCCTGTGATTGGCTGGCGACCACTCCAGGGTGTACACCGCCTCTCGCCCGAAGACAGCTGGGATAGGCTCCAGCACACCTGCGAGCGTAAGGAGGATGAGCGGTATAGAAAATGAATGAAAATAAACTTTAAATAAAAAGTTGAGAACTTTGCCAGCCTTGATAAACGTCCAGGGTGTACCCCACCTCTCGCCCGAAGACAGCTGGGATCAGCTCCAGCCCCCCCCCCCCGAGACCCTCGTGAGGATAAGCTGTAGAAAATGAATGAATGAATGATAAACTAGGTAGTCAGTGACTGAATGAAAACTGACTGAATCAACCATTGGTATACGTGATAATGACAATATTGGCGTGACTAGAGAGTAAATTGTCAGCCAATGACGTTTAGATGGGATCCAAAGAGAAACACCAAACACATCACAGTAAAAGAAAATGGTAAAAATGTGGATAGATCCAGGTAAAAAATGATTAAGCACCCTCACATTTCCAACAAATGTATAATAACATAGTGCTGAGTGATGTTTTTCCATTGTTTACACCTTTTCCCTCTCATCTCTCTTGAGAGCGCACAGCACTGACCAGGGCACATGCATGCTATATTACCCCAAACAATCTCACTGGTATTACGCACATTATTTATTGAAATTGGATTGGAAAAACAAAGAGGCAGAACTAACCTGATCAAAGTTGATTTATTAACTGGCTTCGAGAGAGCTATAACTCCCTTCACGTGTCACGGCACAGATGGAAGAGGCGAGGAGTACCAAACGCTCAGATGCAGCCCCTCAGCCTCCTTCTCTATGAGCTTTGTTAAATTACCAAAAGGACAAATGCAGCAGTGGTGCTATTTGTATGCAACCTGACCTTTAAGACGATTGAGGTGCTCTTGAGAGCACAACACTCTGTAGAAAAAGCTTACGGTACACTTTTATTGTCTTTACTTTAAAGAGTGTTGCATTTGTTTGCGTAGGAATTTGTTTATAACATCATTAAAAAGTCAATCCTGCAAAATAGGGGACCTTTAATCCACAGTACAGTAAAATAGGAAGTGTTTGTGTGTGTGTGTGTGTGTGTGTGTGTGTGTGCATGCCATGGTGGGAACTGTTGTAGCGTTCATAACCTGTGGATGCGGACTCTGGAGGATTGCTGACAGTCCTGGAGGTTTGGACCTGAGACAATGATGCAATGGGGGAGGAGCAGTCCACCACAAGGGACCCTGGTGCACATGTGCTTGTGGACTGGTGAAATGACAAGTGTCACTTCCACAGCATTTCTGGCTGATGTACTGTATGGTTGAATGGTTGAGTGGTTCCAAACAGATGATGTAATAATGTGTGTGTGGGGAGGGGGTTCATCCCCTCCCATCTGGTCCAGTAAGACGATGCCAACCGTTTCTCAAAACACAGTCTCCTAAATAGGTTCAGGCGGGCCAAAGTACCAAAAAAAAATACAGAGAGACCTACTTGCATGTCCTATGTTTGCTGCAGGCTGACTGGGGGGGGCAAGTGCACGTGCGGTCGGATGTGCAAGCGACTTGAAGAAGACAGTGAGTGAACGAGCAAGTGCGGGCAAGCAGTTGCTCACGGCACTTCACCGTGAAGCCAAAAAAAGGACAAGGCAGGACTTTCTCAATTGCTCACATCACTAATTTCCCCTTTGAAGAACATCTCTGCATGTTGTCAGCGATGCTTGCCAACTGGGTTACAGGTTGATGAAAGGCTGTGTCTTCATTGAGCTGCAAAGTCACAAGACTCCACTTCATCCTTTGATACTGCCGCCACCGTCACACAAATAACCATTTTATATTCCTAACCAAGCTGCATTGTGGGCAAGTGATTAGCGCGCAGGCTTCACAGCTAGGAGACGTGAGTTCAATTCCACCCTCGGCCATCTCTGTGTGGAGTTTGCATGTTTTCTCCCGGTACTCCGGTTTCCTCCCACATTCTAAAAACATGCTAGGTTAATTGGCGACTCCAAATTGTCCATTGGTATGAATGTGAGTGTGAATGGTTGTTTGTCTATATGTGCCCTGTGATTGGCTGGCGACCAGTCCAGCTGGGATAGGCTCCACCACAAGAAAGTCCAGCAATGTCAGACATCCTGTCTTCGGTCTCGGGCTGATACTGACACTTGGGGGCATGATACCTGGCCTGATACCAGACAAACCATGTGATAACCTATAATTATCAACTTTAAAAGGAATAAATATTCAACCATGTGCAAAACATTTCTGTCGTAGTTTAAATTTATCTAGCATTGATGTGATGACTGTAAGGTGTAAAAAGCAAGCTAATTCTAGTACTTGTGAAAATGCGCCCTTGATGTGATTCAACAGTGGGGGCGGGGGTACCGCGACTGCGTGTGTTACGGGGTCCTCTGCTGCCCCTGCGGATGCCTGACTGTAAATCATGCAGCGGAAAAATATATCGGCGAACCCACGCGCATATCGGCCGATACCGATTCAAGGAAAAAACACAAATATTGGCCCGATGTATCGGTCGATCCTTACTCTGGAGTATAAGTCGCAGGAACAGCCAACCTATGAAAAAAAGTCCAGGAAATACGATACTTGTAAGAATTAAGAGCTAACAATCGATAGTCAGTGTAGTTGGCTTGAACACTAAAAGACCATACATTTGTTTGAAAAAATATGATACTCTACTGTATATAATATGTGCTAATATGATGACATCCTATTTAGTGATGCGGCAGCATGAAGGCAGATTGGGTGACAAATCACACCTGGCATGAGTACGTGTCTAAATGACTATATGGCATCCCGCCTTGTTCGCATGAGATAAAGCATGCAAGGAAGCAGCAGCTGCGAGTGAGAAGAAGCAGGCTTGTATTCAGTCATAGTGAGATGCTGCCTGGAACCTCCCTCATGGATACACTCCAAAAGTTGTTGTCTGTCTAATTATTCCTTGTTAAATAATATCAAGTATTATGTCCCATTTTATTTCCAGTGAATTTATTAATTCATGTTTGGAAAAACCACGATAGAGTGATGAGGGAGTGAAGTTCGAATCGCGATGTAGCGAGAGTGACTGTTTTGTAATGTTTGTGCACGGTTTAGAATGTCTGTTGATGGGTAAGACAAGATGGAAGCAAGAATAAACATGCCTCTTGTCTTATTTCTATAACCCAGATAGCTTCCATTCAGAGAGTTTTTCCAGCAACTTTCGGGGGGGGGGGGGGGCGTGTTTGTGATGACATTCCACCATGATTGAGCGGAATACTTCCCCACAAAACCATTTGGGTATGTGTGTGGGATGGCATCAGGTGTACACCCTCAAATGCA
Source organism: Doryrhamphus excisus (assembly GCF_030265055.1). Lineage (NCBI taxonomy): Eukaryota > Metazoa > Chordata > Actinopteri > Syngnathiformes > Syngnathidae > Doryrhamphus > Doryrhamphus excisus. Next base: position 17,844,951 of record NC_080471.1, read on the forward strand.
CTACACATGGGTAGCAGGACAGGGGGGGGCAGATGGAGGGACAGTTTATGGGGCACACAGTCCTTTGAAGCACGGCTTCTCTGAAGATCAGAGCATTCTGCGTGCTCCCAGTGCCTACGCTCCCTTGGCCAGATAGAGTGGAGCACACCGGGTCTTAAAAAGATGATGAGGTTACGTTACCTCCATCAGAGTCATGTGGACAACCCAGAAAACACCATCCTAGCCTAGCCCCCAGGCTCACATGGAAGCATTCCGCAAGATTGAAATCCTTTTAGGTTCACACTAGCAGCTCCAACTGCAGCGGAACGGAAAGAATCCCTCATTGGCACAACTTGGCTCGCGCCATTACATTCCAGTGGATTACAATAGAATCAGTCAGGAAATGCCCAAATTCTGTGATTTTTACTTAAGATACTGTTAGAAACTACTGAACTCACAGTTCAATGAACAAAAATTTAGATTTATTTTATGTTATCACTATTCACAACTTGGCTCGCGCCATTACATTCCAGTGGATTCCAATAGAATCAGTCAGGAAATGCACAAATTCTGTGATTTTTACTTAAGATACTGTTAGAAACTACTGAACTCACAGTTCAATGAACAAAAAATTATATTTATTTTATGTTATCACTATTCACAACTTGGCTCGCGCCATTACATTCCAGTGGATTCCAATAGGCGGATTGTTTGTGGCATTTGGTTCACATTGGTCAAGCAATTGCATCAAGTTTAAAAAAGATTTTAAACATTTTGAAATGTTCTTGCCTGTCCCCTGTCATCACAGATGTTGCCAATCCCTGATCTACATGTTATAGAACTAAACTATACACAGAACTAGTGTGAAATTGCTGCTTTGTACTGAAATGTCCTTTTTTTCATCATAATCTGTCTTTACTGTTGTAACTGTGTGTTTTTATAACCCTTTGTAGTGCACCATAAAGCTGTTGTGACAACAAAGTGGCAAAAAATGAAACATTCAGAATGAACTTTATGCTGGTTTAACAAGTGTCTCTTTTTTTAAAATCAGTGTAAATCATCCCGTAGAGTGGCTCTTTGAAAGAAAAGCAGTGCGGCCCTATCACACAAAGGTATCAGACAACAATGGCCACATGCATTCCAAGATAGTTCCACGCTACAGATGCTGCACACATAAATAAGCGGTGCTCTTACAGTGACTCACGTACAGCACCTCTAAAAAGCAAAAGAACTGCTACTATGCTATTACCAACTACAACTATTCAAATTTTTATTCAACGTTTCATTCTTATCTCTAATTAAGTGCTATTTCCCGATTATCTCCTGCTCTATGTTTAAAATCAAAAGATATTCATGGTGAGAAATGGAGTTCTTTCCTGAAGAAAATGGGATAAATTCCCCTGAGGCAGTCATTTTAAAATCAGAGGGAAACCTTCAAACCCTCATTTGCATCTCTGCAGCTTCACCTGGCCCTTGTGTCCTCAAGCCGTACTTCCATTCTATCCACATTTTTTTAAAAAAATCTTCCTTACTCTTCCCCTAAAGCCTGAACCTTTAAGTATGGCCAGGTTGGATAGTGCTCCCGCAATAGATGTTTTATAGTCTATGTCCAGTACATCAGACAAAGTGCTATAGCAAACAGTGGCTAGTAAACAGAAGAAGACATATGGGAGGCTTTTATTGGGTTTTACAGGTAGTAGTAGTGGAGGAGGGGGGGGGGGGGGGGGGGGGGGGAAGAAATAGAGCAGACGCAAGAAGCTTTTTCTATGAACCTCCTCAAGGGATTTTGAAGTCACGCTTCTTTCTTGTGCTATTTTAATTCCGTACAAGACTTTTTTACAGTACAGTTCATCCGCCTCACAGCGAGGATGTTCGGGCTTCAAATCTCAGCTTTGTGTGGGGTTTTCCTCTATGCTAGCATGCTTCTCAATATGCAACTGGGGACTTCAAATTGACTATATAGTAGCCTCTTGGCCAAAGTCAGCTGGGATAGACTCCAGCTCACCATTAAATTATGTCATTGTATGGTCATATCACCTCGTACTTCGGTATGTGAAAAAAAAACACACAAAAAAAAACGTAAATTATATTAGGAAAGCGGGGCAGCACGGCGGTCGAGTGGTTAGCGCACAGACCTCACAGCTAGGAGAGCAGGGTTCAATTCCACCCTCGGCCCTCTCTGTGTGGAGTTTGCACGTTCTCCCCGTACATTCGTGGGTTTTCTCCGGGTACTCCGGTTTCCTCCCACATTCCAAAAACATGCTAGGTTAATTGGCCACTCAAAATTGTCCATAGGTATGAATTTGAGTGTGAATGGTTGTTTGTCTATATGTGAACTGTGATTGGCTGGCGACCAGTCCAGGGTGTACCCTGCCTCTCGCCCGAAGACAGCTGAGTGAGGAAAAAAGCGGTAGAAAATGAATGAATGAATATTAGGAAAGCAGGAAGTGAACAAATGTAGCAGTTACTGATTGTTAAAGTACCAGATGGAGGGGTAGGATTTAATAAGCTTTGCTTCTTCCTACTCCTTTTGGACATGTGAACTGATTATGTGATGCATTCAATTGTAATCTAATGCATGTTCAAATGAAACAAAACCATTACCATTACCAAATACACTACGCGACGCATTGCTATTAATTACTATGTTTGCTTAAACATAAGCTGTGCTGTATAACCTTAGGTGATCCGTGTTTTAATATATACACCTTCCTCATGTCAATAGGGTCTGTGAAGCGTCTTTAATGAGCTTTATTAGAGAGGGCACGAGAGGGACGTAAGATTGTCGGGAAAAGCCGGCAGCCACATGCCTGTCAGTGCTCGGCTTCATCCAATGTGCAATGGGTTTGCCTCGCAGTCAGCTCAGTGTTCGCCGAGGCTAACCGGGAGTATTAAAAAGATGTTTAAAAACAACCCCTTATTGTGGGTTATCGCCGTATGTTGTGTTTGGTTGTCACAGCTGCTGCCATGTGTCCATTTTACACAAGCTCATCCATATTTGTCTTGTCCTCACCTCCTCCGTCTGCTGCTCTGTAATTAAGCAAGTGTGTTTGAGAGGGCAGTGAACTCTTGAGACGAGAGAGGAACGGATATACTCCAGGGAGCGATGGTATGAGAATTTGATACGACATCATCCTATGCATGCATTATCCCTCTAGGATGGCTCAATTAACAAGTTAAAAGGCCTGTCGTTAAAGACAGATCTGAATACCACCGATGGGCAAACAAAACACTTTCCCGATGTATAATCACATAGCAGACATCATAATTTATCAGCGTGAGTCTTATTTACTGTAGCACCCAGGAAGGAATATCACCACAGGCAGGATGATAGCATGACAATTATCATATACTGCAGTTCTTGTTTTTATTATGTAATCAACATGCTTTTTTTCGTGATGGTGACTGAGCCGAGCTGAATCATGGCTGCATTCTGGGAGCTCTCTGTTTGACCTGTGTGTTTGTTTTTGCGGACTGTGCAGCAGGATTGTGCCAGTGACCACACATCCAAGTGCATGGAACTCACAGCGGGACTATGGAGTCCAGATTTGACTTGTTTGTCCGCGCAAATGCAATCAGAGGGCATTTGACTGCCTTCCATCTCTGTGGGAAAACACACTTCAACAGCTAGTGACCAAACATTGAAATATTGTTTGGGTTATATTATGGGTTATCAATGGTGTTAACAGCCCCCTCCCAAGAATGACTGGGTGTAAGCACATGTATTTGTATTTTCGATAAAGATGCTGTGGTTCGGTACAGCTGCAAACTCACATGGTGCACATTACAGGTGACGGAAAGGGAGTGTAGATGGTGGGTAGTGATGTGCTTCCACAATATTGAATGATCAATATTATTCATTCATTCATTTTCTACCGCTCATCATCATGAGGGTCGCGGGGGTGCTAGAGCCTATCCCAGCTGTCTTCAGGCGAGAGGCGGGGTACACCCTGGACTGGTGGCCAGCCAATCACAGGGCACATATAGACAAACAACCATTCACACTCACATTCATACCTATGGACAATTTGGAGTCGCCAATTAACCTAGCATGTTTTTGGAATGTGGGAGGAAGCCGGAGTACCCGCATGCACGGGGAGAACATGCAAACTCCACATAGAGATGGCCGAGGGTGAAATTGAACTCGGGTCTCCTAGCTGTGAAGCCTGCGTGCTTGATGAATATTATCGTTTGTCCAATTCATTGTATTCTCAGGTTGTCTAGAAGACATTGTCTCTAATGCTGAAAGACTAGATAGGACAGCAAAAGACCAGCCTTTGGCAAGTAGGAGTTTTGGCCAGTGATAGCGTATCAGACATTAATGCGCCTTGCCATGCCACAGCGGGCAGCTTCTCCCGGCCAACACTGTGGACACTCCATAGACACACGGAGGCGTAGCGTATCCGACATTAATGCGCCTTACTCAGCCATGGCGGGCGGCTTCTACCATTGTACACTCTGGTTCTACCAGTCATGATCGCCATAGGTGCTGTAGGAAGGCACGGTAGCCGCGGTGATGAGCTGGAGGAATGACATGAGTACCTGAAAGTGTGCCGCTGTGTTAAAATATTGTTCGATAACCATAAGTACCGAACCGTGACCCTTGTATTGAACGGTTCGATACAAATACACGTATTGTTGCACCCCTAATGTACAGTATACTGTATATACATATATAGTATATATATTCACAGCTCGTAATGTGTGTGGAACAGTGGCACAAAGGGGCAATTTCAGCTTTGTGGCCCAAACCAATGCAAAATGCATTGCCTGGCCAATCTGTTATGTTTCAGCACGGTCCACGCCTGAGCTCATTCACTCACTCCCAGGCATGCACAATTGCTTGCCTCCAACTCATTGTGCTCCTCCAGATGCACAAATTGCCCATGCTGCCAAGGAAAACACAGGATGATACGCTTACAAAAGTTAGATGACTGATGGGCAATCAAAACCAATAAAAGTGATCATTCTTTGAAGTGGGAGGAAGCAAGAACAATAACAGTGTCTTCCAACCATCAGCGATATGATTTTTTTGTTTTGTTTTTTGTTTTTTTTGGCTTAGTCATAACAAGCGCAATCACCCTCGTTCCCATGAGTCTGTTTCCCCCCACCCCAGAGCAGATTTTAAATTTCCCAATCAGCCCAGTAAATGCACATTTCAGTTCAGCGACGTGACTGTGTATTTCTGTCCCTCCTGCATTGGCTCATTACTCCCCACTTGCTCCTCCTTCTCCTCTCCACCTCACTCACTCCATCTCCACATGGCACTCCATGCAGCCAGCAAAAGGCCAAAAGGACGACGGTTCAAAGCCTGAGATTTTCAAATGCATGTAAACCTGCAGGTTATGATCTGCTGGATAATGCCACCCAATTCACAAAAATGTCACATTTAGAAATATTCGATTTCGACACAGGGGTGCAGGAGGAGCGTAGCTCTGTTGAAGCTCAGTTGAAGCCAACAGGCTACCGTATCTGCAATGGAAAATGTCGATAAGAAATAAGCAGTAACTCAGTAATATGGAGGTACTCCATATAATCCATGGCATTAAAAAAAATCATTGTTTTTGAGTCTCGAATAGACTGCTTGTATCAGAGTGCCCATATCAGAGTTTAGGTGCAGGCCAATATAATCCAATACTCACTTTTTTTTCTTATATCAGACGGATATCCAATATCAATATGGAATCAGGACAACCCTACACCAAATTGAACTAAACCATACTACCTGACAAAAGATGTCTTATGTTTCAAGTCTCGCCTGGAACTCCGAAGACAGGGAAATTTGAGCTTCCCTGTTCAAACATCTACCCTTGGGACCGGAACGTACATGAGTAGAAGAAAGTATGAAAAGATGCCGCTGTCTTCCATTGATTCCTGGATCACATTCCTCTGTTTTTGTTTGTATGGGCTTACGCTGTGTGCCCCTGTATGATGTCACACTGGTTACGTAATGGCTCGGGTTATTGCCATCCACATACACAAACATGGTTGTAAACACAAGTCAAATCAATGTTAACCAAAGTGGTAAACTACCACTTTGTGGCTCTATATATAGCTTAATGAGGACAGGACTATTAAGTGAAAAATCAAAATAAATAATAATAAATCTAAAAAAAGGGAGCACAGGGGTGAAACAGTATATCTAAAGGATGATGCAAGGACATACGAAGCATGCAGCATTCGAACCACACATGGTGTTTAAAGCACATGGATGGATGCTGCTGACCCATCAGGTATTGTCACCACGGTCATGGAACAGTGAGTGAACTTAATCCCGGGAGAGGGTCTAGCTCGATAACGTGAGCAAAATGTCCCCTGCCCTGCTGGCCACCACCGAAGCAGGCTAATAGCGAGATGAGATGGAGCGAGGAGAGGGAAGAACGAGGGAGAAACGTTCATGCAGCCAAGCTGACGAGATGGCACTCACACAGCCCAATCTGTTAGTCGCACTACCTTGCCAGATACTGCAGTGGGAGTGTGGTGGGGGTCTTGCACAAAACCACACACACTTTAACAAACATCAAGTGATACAACACACAAAACCACAAATTGGAGTCCAAGCAGCACACTAAGTTTGGGAACAAACTGTACTGAAACACCACCAAAACATCTTCCGCCAGGATTTTCTTTTTCATGTCATGCTTAATATGAATTGCTAAGTTCAATGACATCCGTTTGACTAAGATAAAGTTAGTTCCTGGATTTACAAAAGCACAGTTTCCCTTTCTGCTGTTGCTGTTCATCTGTTCTTTCTTTTCAAGCCAAAAGTATCAAACCGCATGACTCTCCTTTTAAAGACGACGGAGCTTTCCAGTCAATTAAAGTTAAGACGACCTTTTGATGGATGAACGGCGTTGCGTCAATGCAGCCATTCACATCCAGACAAGTGCCTCTCTTATATGTCACATCTCATGTCTCTTCCAACCACCCATCTTCTTGTCTATAAGGGTCACCCCCATCACAGCTTTTTAAGAATAGTCAAATTACAACTTTGAACTTGCAGCTGTATGAAATCATAGCATGGAAAATCATTAATTACTCCTCGGAATGGTAATGATGTCTGTCAACAGGATAATTTGCTGGGAGATTTAAACCGAGAGTGATTGTGTGACCACAAGAGGTTTCACGTGGATTAGTGATGCTGATTGCCTTTTATAGGATAACAGAGCACCAAAGGGAACAGTTCTCCAACAAGAAGAGCCAGAACAAGAATACATTCAACAAAAGAGGAGCTGCTGGTGACCTTGAGGGTGAGGAGAGGAACCCGAAAGGAAACCTTTCGACCTCCTGCAAATGAAGTCGTCATATGTTATGACAACTCCACACACCCCGGTTCTGCAACAGATAGCATCACATCAGTGACTGAGCAACATCAGATCTTTCACATCAGCCCCTTGGTGCTGTGAACCACTCACGCCATCTCTCCTGGGTGTGACATGCAAACAAGTCTAATGTGTTTGTGGAGGCAGCTATTACTGGCTCCTTGAATCAAGCCAGTAAGAAACAGCAAACACAAATTTAATAGAAATTACTATATAATGGGGCTGCACGGCGGCAGAGCGGTTAGCGCGCAGGCCTCATAGCTAGGAGAGTTCCATTCCACCCTCGGACATCTCTGTGTGGAGTTTGCAAGTTCTCTAAAATATATATTGGGACTGAAACTATACCCATAGAACTACACTTCCACAGCTACAATAATATAATAGAATAATTAGAGGTAGCCAATATTTTTTGTACACTGGTATACTAGTGTAGATTCTTCCAATAGCCACGTTTACATGAGGAGTTTTTGTCTTTCCGAAAGACCTTTCCGAAAGCAATGGTATACATGGAAAGGAATATTCCAATCGCGTGTCTACATGCGCCGCTATAATCAACCAGAATAGTCAATGGGGTATTTGCAGTAAAGCGTAAACACCAACATCACGTGATACCGACTTCCTCGAGTTTTTCTTTCACTTGTTGGAATAACTCCGTATTGCCAATTCCTTCGTCCAGTCTTGAAATTTAGTTTGAATCAAAAACAAACTTTCCACAACAGTCCAGTGCCGATTGCTCGCCTCCATTTTTTTAAAAATCAAAGAACGTCACAAGCTGTGTGTTACGTCCTACCTCAGCATTCGCTGAAAGAACGCACCCGGGAACAGGAAAAGATAAAGTTCAATCTTGCTAATATTTTATAATTAAGCTCGTCACATGTTTTGTATACAAATGTATTTTCTTTGTTTTAATAAAACTGGACTTGTGAATGGCGTATAGAAGGGTTTAGATTCTGTTCCACAGATGGCAGTAATGCACACGAAAGCTGCTTGCCAACCGCCAATAAACAACAGAAGAAGAAAAACACCACGAAGAAGAACGCACCCTGACAACTTTCCGATTGAGCGGGTACAAGATACCTCAATCGGATTGGGAAAAGGAATATTCCACCCCTGTGAATCCGATCATATATTCATTCGGATTGGCACTTTTCTTTCGGAATGAGATGTATACAAAGGTTACATTAATAACCCAAATGGAATTGGAATATTTGGGTTCATGTAAACGTGGCTAATGATAACAAAATAACTTGTGCTGATATAAATGTTAAACGTAAACAAGCCGAGTGAATGACGGATATATAAGATGAATCAAGTGCTGTCATCGTGAGGAGAAGGACCATTGCACAAAATCATGATAAACACTGAACAATCCTCTCCCGACCTAAAGAGGTTGAAATGTTGGCTGGAACGTTGGCTGGATCTCCGTTGGCAGAGTGAATGGAAGCTAGCTTTTGTGGTTGCATGTACGCGACTCAGCCTCGATAAGTATATTTTCACCACGTTGTATTTTACAGCAGGCAGGTTCTGAGTGAAAAGGTATGAGAAGCCATAAATTCTCCACACATACACACACACGGTACTGTCTCATCCGTGACCGTCCTTCAAAACAAGATCGCCATTTGCCGCGTGTCTGCGTGTACAAAACAAGAGCCAAAATAAACAAAATATCTTCCATATGCAGTTGGAATTGCATGGGTGACTACATCTTCCTTAATCACAAGCAAAGGCATTTTGTACCAATGTGTGCAGAGGCTGACATTCCATTAGAAAAGTTTGCCAGATTGTTATGGATGTGCTTTACAAATTGAGTCAAGTGGATTCCATTATAGGCTGCACAGCGGCCTAGTGGTTAGCAGGCCTCACAGCTAGGAGACACAAGTTCAATTTCACCCTCTGCCATCTCTGTGTGGAGTTTGCATGTTCTTCCCGTGCATGCATGGGTTTTCTACGGGTACTCCGGTTTCCTCCCACATTCCAAAAAAACATGCTAGGTTAATTGGCAACTCTAAATTGTCCATAGGTATGAATGTGAGTGTGAATGGTTGTTTGTCTATATGTGCCCTGTGATTGGCTGGCGACCAGTCCAGGGTGTACAACGCCTCTCGTCCGAAGACAGCTGGGATAGGCTCCAGCACACCCGCGACACTCATGAGGATAAGCGGTAGAAAATGAATGAATGAATGAATGAGCCTTAAAAAATCGACATACTCATACTGTTAGTCCTTCAAATGCTGTATTGAATTCAAACTAATGTGCCCCCCTTTTCGGGAATGAAACTTTTAAATGGTCCTCTAAAAGTGTTTCATTCAAGTGAATCATCACAAAACACTTTACACTTTAAGGGGACTGACAAGATTGGCCGCCATCAAGCAAAAGTGAATGCATGCAAAGTGAATGCAGCTAGTCATAAATGGTGATCTCAACTCAAATCTACACCTGCGGAGCAACAGACATCAAATTGATGATGATGATGATGGTGATGTGCGATGTGGCAGCAGAGGTCAACAATGGGAAAGAAAGCAACAGAATGAAAGGGACTGCACATGATTCCCAGTTCCAGGCGTTATTTAAATAAAACATATTTACTCACACACTAAATACAAGGCATTGGACATGGTTACACATTCCAAAGGCATCCCAGTTGTACAACTAAAAGGGTTGTTAAATATGACGGACGTGTTGTGGATCCACATTACAAGCTATTTTCATCTTTTACTCTTGCTTCATTTCTCCACCCTCCCTCCCCATCTCAGACTGAACCAATCCCTTTTTTCTGTCCTATGTAGGCCCCCTATTCCTGTACTTTTTCCTTTTATACACACACACACACACACACACACACATACATAGACACAAATACACAAGGCCTCCTCCCTCCTCCTCTATGTGACCTTGACTAGCTAGCACTCCAGGGCTCGTTCTTTGCTTCTCCCTCTCCCTCGTCCCTCCCTCCATCTTTACACACTCGCTCCCGCTCCATCGTCTGCCTCTCATCCGCTTCCTTTCTGTCACTCTCTCCCCAGTCAGCTGATGTTAAGAAGCACCCCCCACCCCCCAACTCTCTCCATTCCCAAGACACACATGAGGAAGGGACAGAAGATGGCAGAAAAGGGAGTACAGAGAGAGACCTCCTCCCTCCCCGCTCCTCTGCAATCAAGTCAGCAGTGAGAGTCAGCTGTAAAAATAACTCGCTCCGAAACCCCTTTATCAACAAGTCTTATTTCTTTTCTGAATGAACTCCCTGCATCAACTTAATATGCGGGCAAAATACTGAAACATTTATATGATCTATTAAAAATCTCAAATGTAGACCTATTTCACATCGTCCTATTTCAGGCTGCTTCGACATTCTATCTTCTATGGCATTTTTATGAATACAATTTTACCTCGTTACAAGCACGTTTTACATGAAATCAATACAACTTCCTGTTCCAATGATGGATGATGAGGTTCGGATCAGTATTTCTCTGCAGGTGTTCCGACAAAGGTGTCTAATTGGCTCCTTGGCGCCATTGTAGCCCAACTCCAAAATGTCTCTTGAGGTTCTCTCAATGGCTTAGCAAGCGAACATCCATCTGTATAATAAATTGAAGCCGTTTAACCATTCTGACTATGCATTCAAAGCTTAAATAAACCGACGTACTGAACTGATGGAAGGGGATCTCTTAAATGTCAGGGTGATTCAATGATTATACAATACCCGAATTTACACTATCCCTGTGCCAAATTCCTGGTGACTTGCACGTGTGAAGGTCTCTGTAGCAATCTTGTTTGCAAATGTGAGACACAAACTCTATCTAATATATTTCCTTCAGCCTGCTGTTGTGTGAGATGACATTTTCTAGTGCACATCTGATATCAATACAGCAAATCGGACACGAACGAAGCAGCGTGAGGTAAACAAGGAGAGGTGAGGGAAAAACAAAGTAGAGAATCTCTTCAGTAATATTGATACCTTCTTTTTTTATTTCATTTAAGAGGTATATATTCCTGCCTTGGGTGGCACGGTGGGCAAGTGGTTAGCGTGCAGACCTCACAGCTAGGAGGACCAGGGTTCGATTCCACTCTCGGCACATCTCTGTGTGGAGTTTGCATGTACTCCGGTTTCCTCCCACATTCCAAAAACATGCTAGGTTAATTGGCGACTCCAAATTGTCCATAGGTATGAATGTGAGTATGAATGGTTGTTTGTCTATATGTGGCCTGTGATTGGCTGGCGACCAGTCCAGGGTGTACCCCGACTCTCGCTCCAGCACCCCTGCGACCCTCGTGCGGAAAAAGCGGTAGAAAATGAATGAATGAATGAATATTCCTGTCTTATCTTACAATATTTATTACTACATATTTAGACTGAAAAGTCCAACCGTTAGCTTCTTAATGATGGAGCCCATTAGGGCCAATATGGCCAGAAGCCCTTACCCAAAATGTTGTTATGTTCATTAGCTTATCAAAGTGTCAGCTAGGGAAGGTCATAATAACCCATTAGTCCATCACCTCCTTAATGTTACGTTATTGTTCAGAATACAGGCCATGGTGTGGAATTAGTTGCTGAGTTATCACAAACTGCAAACAGCAGAGACCCTGCTGATTCATTCGCAACTGCAGTAGAACCTCAACTCTCGACCCCTACAAGCCCATACATGTACAGTTTACAGAAGTTGTAAGAGATAATATGTCTTAAAATTATGGGCTTGATGCAATGTTAAGCACTGTTACTTATTTCTATTCTGACCAGATTCTCAGATGGTCAGTTGATGAGCAACTTTGATTTGGATAGCTTCTTTGACTAGAGCAAGCCGACTGTATTATATTGGATTATGTGTGTGTGTTGTTGTTTGAATACCCGTTTTACATGACATTGTACATTCATTCATTCATTCATTCATTCATTCATTCATTTTCTACCGCTTATCCTCACGAGGGTCGCAGGGGTGCTGAAGCCTATCCCAGCTGTCTTCGGGCAAGAGGCGGGGTACGGAGCGGGGTACACATATAGACAAACAACCATTCACACCAATGGACAATTTGGAGTAGCCAATTAACCGAGCACACGGAGATGCCCGAGGGTGGAATCGAACCTGGGTCTCCTAGCTGTGAGGCTTGCACGCTAATTACTCGTGCACGCTAACCACTCGTGCACGTTAAGCACTCGTGCACGCTAACCACTCGTGCACGCTAACCACTCGTGCACGCTAACCATTCGTCCACCCTGCAGCCACGACATTGAACATGTATTTTATTATTAACAGTATATACTTAGCTACGTGAGCCACAGTGTTAGCATTATAGTCTCATTAGCCAAATATAGAAACACACTCTAGCCAATTTGTCCAACTAAAATCATAACTGATATAAATTTCCCCATAGTCAAATGCCCATCCCTATTGTTAGATCCCTTGTTAAGAAACTAAACCTGAATATAATCACAATTTGGTATTCCCATGTTGTTAAAGTCTCTTGGGAGATAGGAATAATTAATATAAAAATGTATTCAATGTTTAATCAGGTAAGGGTGCTTCCTGAATCCGGAAGACGACCCTTGAGTAGCACTGACAGCACTTTTGCTAGTTTTGATCCAGCTTGTTGAGTATGAAGTGTCCATTATCTGACTGGAATAGTTCAATGGTGTCCCAACTCTAAAAGAACCTCTACCTCCTTCTTAATAATCTAAAATATAAAAATACATACGACCATCAATAAAGCTTCATTTTCGAATCTCCACACACAGTGGCAAGTTTTCACCGCTGCGTCGTGCAGGGATAAATTGAAACGCCAATATACGTGGAATCTTCAAGCTGAAACACTGTTAATGCACACAATAATAATTCAAACTTACTTATTTGTTGATATGATGCACAATGACATAGGAACAACTTGCCATGGTCTCCTTCCTGCTGCGGTCTCGTCGCCATGTGAGGCATTCAAGTACACTCGTAATTTTTAGTGTTAGACGCTAATCGTTTTTCATTTTTATTCTCGTGTCCCCTATGGCAATTGGCGTACCCCTGTGGGTACTATATCCCTAACTTTGGGAACCACTGACCTATGACCTAGACTATGTCTCAATTTGCACAATTTCATACTTATAATTAGCATTTTGAGTGCGTACTTAGAAGTGCTCTTACAGTGTGCCCTCATTGATAGAATGCATATAGACATGCTATGTAAATCCTGTCAGGTTTCTAGCCTCTCCTGCTGACCAACATTACATTAACATAATGAGTGTCTTCATGAAAAGCTAAGGGATCAAGCAAATTAGAATAACGTATACTAATTAGACTGAGAATTCTCCACAAAACCTGTCAAAAGTGTATACATTGGTCGACATGGTACTTGGTTTTAGCTCCAAATGGTTTTACAAAGCCAGCAAATCTATATGCCAAAAGGCAAAAATAATATAGTGTGTCGGAGGAGCTGTCTTAGTGCAGGTACCGCATGCCAAAAAGAAGTCATTTAGCTCAGAACCCCTTGCTGGAGGCTTGGAACCAAGCCCATATCTATGGCTCGTGTCAACTTAAATCAACAAGAAACCTGACAGAATTAAAAATAAATCATATTCAACAGGTAGATAATGCAGGGTGCCATAGCACTCATCTAATAAAGCTAAAGCAATTTGTTCCCAAAAGCGCCACCACTGTCTGAGATAACAAAATGAAAGCCACAAAACAGTGTGGTGGACTGGCTTCTGCTGGAAAAAAAAAACAAATGGGAACAGAAGTCCTGCAGACTTTTCACAAGTAGGGAAGGTCTTATGATTGTTCTTGTGCTGGTAATGATTTCTCACACTTGCTGCTGAGTGAAGAAACGCAGACAAGAAATAAAAGTCACAAATAAATCCAGCCAAAACTATATCATTAACCCAATTCATATGCTGTATCCGACACTGTAAATGCCAGCATAAAAATTCATAAGTAACTTTCCATCAACTTGTTATGAACATTAATTTTAAATAAGATTTAGTCATTTAGGGTTGGAAAACATGCTTAACTTGATTTATAACAGTTAAGTCATTCATTCATTCATTCATTCATTCATTTTCTAGCGCTTATAAGGCGTGCTGGAGCCTATCCCAGCTGTCATCATCAGGCAAGAGGTGGGGTACACCCTGGACTGGTCGCCAGCCAATCACAGGGCACATATAGACATATAGACTATAAACTAAATGTCTGACTGATTTACAGCCACCCTTATGTGTTGTCATTCAACTGCCATTCAAAACTATTTCTACCCTTACTAGAGACCTACAGACATGATATAACACCCCTATAGTCATGTAGTTTACAACACATGGGGCTATGGGATCACTGGAGGGACAGTTCAGTTCAGTTCAGGTCAATTTATTTGTCTCCCTTGGGAGAAATTTGGTTTAGAAGCAGGGTACAGCTGCATACAACCAACAGAGACATACAGTATATGACAGACATAGAAAAAAAAACAGACATAGTAAAACCATATACTACACAAGAAACAGACACCATATATCAAGCTACCGAGTTAACTGATTAGACTCCAAAATGTTTATTCTAAACTTAAGAAATGGTTTGAAGCAGAAAAACAAAGTAAGAAGCCAAAAAACATACCACTTCCACACAAAACGGGAGCCATCTTTGTCAGACCGAATCAAATGTAATGTAATGTCATGTCTCATCAATGTAACATTACTGACGCCTAGTAACCAGATTGCTACGTATGACTTGTCTTTCACTATTTTTTGACTAATAGTAGTCCATAATCAACCACGAAACAGCAGCCATTTTTTAGTTAATTAATTTTCTGAAAACTGTGGTGCAGTGAGGAGCCGGTATTCAAACCACAATGTAGCAAGAGGCGACCGTTATTTATTTTTCATGCTACAGGGATGGCTTCATCTGTCTCATTGAGTTCACCCATCAGGCCCTAAGGCATTAACATACTGTATCCCATTGACAAACATTTAAAACAAGCTGCTAATAGCCCCCCGCTTAAGAGCTGTACTTAGATTTGTTGTCAGGCACCAATCTATCGCAGGTATTCTAAGAACACAATTACTAATGGTTGCTTTAAGGCAAACAAACCCTGCATTTTGAACATCAGCCAGTAGTCCAAATAGTTGTTGATTGTTTCCCAGTGGGAGTAAATAAGAAGCAATTAAGCTGTCACACTACAGAGATAAGAAAGTGCCACATTATCCTTACATTCATTTATTTTATTATTAACACAGCTATGATATTTCACTTTATATTTGACCCTGTGTGGTTGTCAGGCTCACATATGATCACCGTCATTGTCCTCAATCCCCCTTTAATTCTCAGAAGGCTATAATCAATACGTCCCGAGCGGACCTTTCGCTGTCTCCATGCCGCTCCACCTTGAGACGCAGGATGAATTTAAAAGAGCCGACAAGGGAAACACCCACAACATAAGAACGCCTTCTTAACTGAGTCAATTAGCCACATGTCAATCATGTATTGAGTCCCCGTGCCTTGGAAGAGGAGCCCCAACCTTGTCATAACCTTATTGCTTTAATTGGCAGCTAGAGTATTTGTTTTGGACTCCCTTGGAAAAAAAAATGATGGACTCTTTTAACAAAATCACACATAAACACTCCTAATTATCATCCATGGCTGAGGAAGAGGGGTTTAACCTTTTAGTTTGCACTTAAGCGTGCAAAACTAAACTGAAATTATCATAAATGCATAATCATAAATTGTCCGGCTTGTTCTATCCTCTATCACATTTCTATTGGGAACGCTGCTGCTGAAGGTGTACCAGGAACGCTAGCATTCATTGTTTAAACTAAACCAAATTTCACACCAATTGGTTTCACATTTGTGTGGGGATGTCAGCAGGGGACCACCTGACCAACATTGTTATTGTTAAAGCCACAAAAGTGCGGTTATTGCATCCAGTGAAGTAAAGACATTTGGGTAGCTCTCAGTTTCCAAGTGAAAAAATAATGCCTTTTAAATTCCCATCCATATAAGTAGTTAGGAGTATAAATTTATGAATCTACATACATAAATGTATGGCTCACATTTTTGTTATTAAGTGTGGATTTGTGAGTTGTGGCCTTATTTAGAATAAGATGAATAATAACTTTGTGCTGAGCCTTTTCCATGCCAGTGTTGTATTGTATTGAGCTGAATAATTCTGCTATAGTGAAGTAACAGCGCCTCTGCTGGTTGCAGCCAAGTAGTGCACTCTATTTTGCCTGAAATACCATCCATTTTCCCATTTTCAGAGAGGCATTTCAGAGCCTATGCCTGCTGTCTTGGGGCAAAAGGCGGGGTACACCCTGGACTGGTCGCCAGCCAACCACAGGGCACATATAGACAAACAACCATTCACACTCACATTCATACCTATGGACAATTTGGAGTCGCCAATTAACCTAGCATGTTTTTGGAGAAGACCCACGCATGCACGCAGATTTGAACCCAGATATCCTCGATCCCAGAATGTGTGCAACTGTCAAAATATGTCAAGAAGAAATTAATCAGAATTCTTAACGATCAATTAAATTATTATTATTTCCAATCCTGAGTCTTTGTTATTCCCACTTTTAAATACTATGAGCTCCAAACTACAAAGGACTATGATGGCGTTCCAGACTGTTGGGAAATATCACAGAAATATCCCACTTGGAGTTTACAAGATCTGACCATTTGTAGTCAAACGTAAACAAAAAAACGTAATGTGCTTTAAGTGTTCCATGGGTACCTCCATTGTTGTGTTACATCAGCTTATTGTGTTCAGTGTAATCAATGCGGCTGCACGGCGGTCGAGTGGTTAGCTAGGTTAGCACAGCTAGGAGACCCGAGTTCAATCCCATCCTCGGCCATCTCTGTGTGGAGTTTGCATGTTCTCCCCGTGCATGCGTGGGTTTTCTCCGGGTACTCCAACGTTCCAAAAACATGCTAGGTTAATTGGCGACTCCAAATTGTCCATAGGTATGAATGTGAGTGTGAATGGTTGTTTGTCTATATGTGCCCTGTGATTGGCTGGCGACCAGTCCAGGGTGTACCCCGCCTCTCACCCGAGAGTTGTACAAATTGGCTAGAGTGTGTTTCTATATTTGGCTAATTAGACTATAATGCTAACACTGTGGCTCACATAGCTAAGTATATACTGTTAATAATAAAATACATGTCCAATGTCGTGGCTGCAGGGTGGATGAGTGGTTAGCGTGGACCTGTGGTTAGCGTGCATGAGTGGTTAGCGTGCAAGCCTCACAGCTAGGAGATCCAGGTTCGATTCCACCCTCGGGCATCTCCGTGTGCTAGGTTAATTGGCTACTCCAAATTGTCCATTGGTGTGAATAGTTGCTTGTCTATATGTGTACCCCGCTCCGTACCCCGCCTCTTGCCCGAAGACAGCTGGGATAGGCTCCAGCACGCCCCGCGACCCTCGTGAGGATAAGCGGTAGAAAATGAATGAATGAATGAAATCAATATAAAAAAACTGTAAAGAAAAATATGCTTGTTTTTTTGTGTTTATATGAGCTGTTATTCAGAATGACACGCCATAAAAGACAGTGTTGACTTATGACTACAGATTAAAATATGTTATATAGACAAACACATTCTTCTTATGTCATTCATCCATCAACCGGGGTTTGGGGAAGATCTCTTCGTTCTGAAATCGCCATCTGACAAAGACATTTTGAACAAACTCCATTACGGCTGTGCCTCAGCGTACTAAGCAAGGTCGGATGAGTTTGGAGCGGAAGAAGATTTTAAACACCAGCCCCTCTCTTAGACGCTACATCATTGACCTCTGACTCAAAAACCCACAATGCAACATTTTCTAGGAAGTAGTCCCATATAGTGCAGGATCTTTCAGTCATTCATTCATTCATTTTCTACCGCTTTTTCCTCACAAGGGTCAGCTATCCCAGCTGTCTTCGGGCGAGAGGCGGGGTACACCCTGGACTGGTCGCCAGCCAATCACAGGGCACATATAGACAAACAACCATTCACACTCACATTCATACCTATGGACAATTTGGAGTCGCCAATTAACCTAGCATGTTTTTGGAATATGGGAGGAAACCGGAGTACCCGGAGAAAACCCACGCATGCACGGGGAGAACATGCAAACTCCACACAGAGATGGCCGAGGGTGGGATTGAACCCTAGTCTTAGCTGCGCTCTAACCACTCGACCGCTGTGCCGTCCCTCATAGTAACATGTTTAACTTAAAACATGCATACTCTTATTATACAAGAATGCTTTGGTTTTGCACTAAAACTGGGCATATGGGCTACAATGAGTTTTTAGAGTCGTCAGTCTCCCAACCCGGAGGTTGAGGGTTCGATCCTCCGTCCTGCTGTGGTCATGTCGAAGTATCCTTGGGCAAGATACTGCGTCATCAGTAGGTAAATGTAAATGTAAAACAGTGTATACAAGTAGTATACAAGTAAAAGACCATTCACCAGTTTACTTCCTGTACGTGTAACCATCACATGATCACAGAGGTCATGTTTAAAAGTGACCTTCTGTGGATTATTATGTAAAAAAATGTAACATTTCCACACCTTCAGTATACCAAAATAGACCTCATCTTTCTTGCATCACGGCTTCCTGCACGTTCCGTGTACAGTACACTGCTGCTGTCCAGTGAAATGGACAAAAACAGCTCCTCCCACTCTGCCTCTTTGCTCTTTTTTTACACCCTCCTTTCTCCTCGCCTTCCTCCTTTTGCTCCACAGCAGCAGCAGGTGTTATTAGAACCAGAAGATTCTGGACTGTAATTAGCATTATGTGCAGCATTCTAGCAACAGGGGCCACTAGTGGTGTGTGATGAGAGGAGAAATCACGCCTCAAAAACACGTGGGAGAGATTACTCAAATATGCCCCCCCCCCCCCCCCCTTATTCCACCCTCCTTCCACGCACACACACATAGTCCCGTCAACCACCAGGTCTGCTGCACTGTTATCTCCCTTCTAGTAAAACAAGATGCATTTGCAGTATCTTACAACCTACAAAAAGCAGCACACTGTGGCTTCTATTGTTGCAAAAAAAAAACTGGGACTGGGGGGGGATTTGACCTTGTGCAGTCCTGTCCTTAAATGTAAAATCACACGCACACACACACACACACACACACACACTCCACAATAGGTTCACACGCACGTACGTATATCATGATAAGTACGGTGCCATATTACATAATAAGATCCCGCACTTTGGCGCCAACATGGTGTCAAAGGACGCCGAAGAGGATGCACGCCTTGCACGCCCCTCCTCTTGTTTGCACTCCGTCAGTCAGTCAGTCACCTCCACTATGGGAGCGCAAACACCTTGAAAGTGGCAACCTAGCCCACGATAGGAGAGTGCCACAGCTTACCTTTGCTATTGTTCTCCTCCCTGTTGAGATACATGGCTCTTCTTAGTTTAGCGGCACAGGCGTTTGGTGAGGAGGAGGATGATGATGATGGTGATGGTCTTGGTGCTGATGCTGATGTTGTTGCCGAGCTCGCAAAAGGTGTCAGTGTACTCCTCAACTCCTCCTCCGGTGGAGTTGAAGCTGTTTTATTGTTGTCTTGCTCCTGCACTGCCTCTCGCTCTCTCTCTCTCTCCTCCTCAAAGTCAGTAGGTAGAAGCTGGAGACTCCCCCTATCTCTCCCCCTGTGTCTCTGTCTCTCTCTCTCTCCCTCTCCATCCTTCTTTCCTTACCGCTAATAACCAGCCTATGTGTGTGTGTGTGTGTCACATGACAAAATAGAGAAGTGATGCTATATTTTTTGTCCCATTCCCACAGTTGGTTTGCATGCATTTCCTATACATTGTACAAGAGCTTCATGACAAAATAGTGAGAATTTGTTTGGTTTCATTAGCAGATCTTTATGACGTGCATTTGAATTACTATTGATGGAAACTATTTTGTTATGAGCGTTTGTTGTCTTGCTCAAGGGCACCTTGACAGTACACAGCAGGTTAGTATTTCTGCAGCAGGACCACCCTCTTTTTCACAACCAGTTTTTGGAAAAAATCATTCATTCATTCATTTGCTACCGCTTATCCTCACGAGGGTCGAGGGGGTGCTGGAGCCTATCCCAGCTGTCTTCGGGCGAGAGGCGGGGTACACCCTGGACTGGTCGCCAGCCAATCACAGGGCACATATAGACAAACAACCATTCACACTCACATTCATACCTATGGACAATTTGGAGTCGCCAATTAACCTAGCATGAAACTGGAGTACGAGGAGAAAACCCACGCATGCATGGGGAGAACATGCAAACTCCACACAGGGTGGAATTGAACTCGGGTCTCCTAGCTGTGAGGCCTGCGCGCTAACCACTCGACCGCTGATGTGCAGCCTGTAAAAACACAGCAATGTTGAAATGTTTCAAACACAGTAATGATCCAAAACCAAAAACACACCGTCACCACAAAATAAATGCAAGGGGGGGAATTCATGCAAATTAAAAACACTGGTATGGACCAGCGTTTGGTCATTGCTGCTCGTTAAAACTTCTTGAAGTCTTGCAAGTGACTTCACTTGAGCTCTAATGTGAACAAAGACACAGGCTAGCGATAAAACCACCGCAAACATCAGCCAAAAAGTGAGAACTATACAGTATAAGAGAAAATGTCATGACCATATTTTGGTACGTCTTGAACTTCTGTTACTGTATCTCGTCATGGGCCGGGGGTGTCCAAACTTTTTCACACAAGTAAATTATATTTCTTGGTCTGCAACTTGCATTAACATGACTGACAAGCATGCACGATATGAAATGTGAGTAAAATTGGTTAACAAACATGGCCGCCGTCAAGCAATGTGTCTTTGCAGGAGCACGGACGGGACTTAGCAACTATCTGGTCATAAGTCATTAACCATTTGACAAATTATAATTAGATTTTGAGGATATCTGTATAGGAGGCTCCCCCCTCGGCCATCTCTTTGTGGAGTTTGTATGCCCCCCCCCCTCCCCCGCCCCCCATGCATGCGTGGATTTTCTCCGGGAACTCCAGTCATGCTAGGTTAATTGGTGACTCCAAATTGTCCATAGGTATGAATGTGAGTGTGAATGGTTGTTTGTCTATATGTGCTCTGTGATTGGCTGGCGACCAGTCCAGGGTGTACCCCGCTTCTCGCCCAAAGACAGCTGGGATAGGCTCCAGCAGTAGAAAATAAATGAATGAACGTATAGGAGGCGCCACAAATGTCATTTACAGTCGTGCAAAAAAATAGGACACCCAACTGGGTGCCTTTCATAGAACTAGGAAACAATTACACTGGAGTCCAGTGATTAATAATAACAGTGTAGGAATAGTCTACTGCAGGGGTGGACAAAGTACAGCTCGGGTGCCAAATGCAGCCCGCCACGCTTTTAATTTCGGCCCACAAGTTGCTTCCAAAATAAACTTTCAGAGTCAATCAAGACAACCTTTTGATGGTTTAAGTATATTTTCATATTTTGTGCAAAGAGCCACATTTCCACATTACATTCCCTCTTAGCAGCCATGACTGTTTGATTTGGAAAAGCATGCTGGACAGTACAATGCCACTAATGGGGAAAATAAAGGTGGCACCCATCTGCCCCACCTGCTGCATATCAATATCTCATCTTTACCCAGATGGCGCTCAGATGGCCTCACGTTCAAGACAGGCCGTCGTCGACCACTTTATTAAGATGGACCACAGATGAAAAGATCTCCAAGTATAATCAGCTGTGTAATCTGCTACTTCTTGGGTGCAAGGTGACATGACTGCTAATATTTTAGGGCCAAGTGAGCGAAGAAGGACATGGCATTGATTGAATCCCGCCAAATAACCATGCAAAGGTAATGGAAACATTGTTGTGCAATTATATATCTAACCCAGGGGTCTCAAACTCAATTTACCTGGGGGCCACTGGAGCTTGGGTCTGGGTGAGACTGGGCCGTATCAGGTTTTCCAAAAAAAAAAAAAACGTATTTATTAAAAACAGAAAAATGAATAAACTTTGCTTTGGTTCCAATTTTCTAAAAGAAAAGCTCTGATAAAACATTCCACTGTTCTCAAATATCTTACTTTTTATTTTTCTACACAAAATAAGATGAAAAATAAATAAACAAATCAAGAATAAAGAAAATCAATCAATCAGTAATAAATAAATATAATAATAATAATAATAATAATAAAACGGCAAATAATAAAAACTTAAGAAACCACATATAGTTGGTGGGTAGACAAGTTTTTTTTTTTCAGATTAAAATTAACAAAGCATTATTAGAGCCCTGTAGACATGACAAAACACGACTATAGTCACATTTATACTCTTTTTATTTACAACATATTGCGCAACTGCAGGGTCTTGAGACACATGCTAACTCGCAAACTAGAGAGCTAGCGACCTAAACGGTAGCCTTCAAGTTATTTCCTTTAAATTTAAATAGCCAAAAACTTACCACTTCCACACGGATAGGGAGGATAACTATTAACAGTTATTTAACCTTTAACATGAACATTAATCAAATGTAATAATTTTTTCTGGGTACATGATACCATACAGCATCCATATCAAACTTACGCGGGCCGCACTAACATTAAACTTTCATATCAAGGCGGGGGCCTCAAACTAGTGTCCTGTGGGCCACATTTGGCCCGCGGGCCATGTGTTTGAGACCCCTGATTTAGAGCATCAAACCCTGATTACGACCTCTAAAGACTTTTTTTTACATTATTAGAGCCCTCTCGACATAAAATAACACCCCTACAGTCATCTTTACACACATAGTATCTAATATAATAGATATTAGACATCAATAAGACATAACATAGACTCTCAATACATAACAAGTCTATTTTATTCACCTTATCTTCAATTAATTTGTATGCTTTTTTGAGGAACTTGACTTAGGGGTTTATAGTGCCCCCTGATTCCAAAACAGATGGAATGGAAGCAAACCTTTACATTGCAGCATGTCTGCATCATGACATTTAAAAATAAAGGTTTTATGATGAATCCATGATATTAAAATGTGCATCTCATATAGGTGATATTTCCATGGTGTCCAGTGTGCTGTGTGTGTGTGTGTGTGTGTGTGTAAATACTGCATCTTCTTCCTTACAAGGCTTTGCAAAGCTAATATTGCATTCAATCACGTTGCTCCTTTCTCTCTGATATTGCAGATTACGATTGAATAGGATATGAACAGAGCTGCACGGTATGGATGCAAATGCTTTTGATGATTCGAAAATAGCACAACTAACAGTGAGCTGGCGCCTTGTCAATAGAGATGAGAAGGTCGTTTGCGCCAAGTATCCCGCAGTGATTTCCATTTGATAATACATTGTTTTGCGGCGCTTGCTGTGCCTTTAGAGTGAGAATCCTCGGCTATTTGTAATGTGAATTCTCTGCAGAATAATTTGAACGCGTACGATTCCCCTTGCCACATTTTCCTCCAGCGTGATGGTGCCTGTCACTGGTGCAGCCATCTCCACTGCCCCTCTATAAATACCCACTTCTCCCGCCTCTCTAAAAACTTGATTCCCATTGATTTAGTGACCTATATAGCCATCAACACCAGCTCCTCCTTTTGCCTGTTGATGCTCTTTGTCTGTCTGCTCCTCTTCATTTTCGTTCATTTTCTCCTTTAAAGCTCGTTAACTACCTCATACCCTCAAACTGTGGCGTCCGCAGTAATTGACGCAATGTGCCGTCCACTTAGACCAGGGTTTTCTTACCATTTAGAAGCTTCTTGTGTTTTAGCTACACGAATTGGGTCATTTATTTTGATTGTATTTACATAGCTCTTTTCCACACAATGTAATGTCTTTGCATGCTATTTTGCTCTTAAAGGGACCTGTTGTGCTGCTTTTCAGCCCTTTTTTATTGAGTTGTGGACTCTATAGAGCAGCTACACACAATAACCTTTCTAGACCTTCCAGAATCTGCACCTATTCCAGCTGTAGTTCCTTGTATTTACAAAATGGTCTGTTTTCATTTATTCCACTTACAGCCCACCTCTGGGCACGGCCACTCTGCTGTGATTAGTCACACTCCCAAGCACTCCTGAGGACTTCCAGACTACTGCCGAACCCCACTTTCTAATTTTGTCGGTATAGGAGTTGATAATAAATTAATAAACCTTTTGGAGAGCTACTTAAAAAGAGGTTAGGCGCTACTGGTAGTTTATGAGGTACTGGTCGCAGCCCCCTGACTTACCTTAACTCAACAATGTAACGTAGGTTTTCTACAACATCGGTAGTAGAAATGTGGTCATTACACATTTTTGGAGGACTATGTGTGTTTAAAAAACTGAGTGTTGTGGGAAAAGGCTACTAGCAACTCCAGACATTGAGCTTGTAATTTTTAAATACACTCTACTTACACAAAATAAACGCAGTTTGGGCAATTGTTACTTGCAACTTGTGTTTCTGACTCTTCAACATGACCTAGTAATGTTGGAAAGGCATCGGACTTCAGCAACAGTTTGGCGGATAGTCCAGCTTCGCCAGGAAAAACCTACAGCTTGTACCCGGGAATGCTCGTATGAGGAAGCATGGCTAACTGTGACATCACAGTTAGCAGGCTATATGCAAACGAGTGTTCAGAGCCGTCCCAAACTTCTTTCAGGGCTCAGTTCCAATCCCGCAAACCTGATTATCTGAGACTGTGGTATGGTTTTACACGAGAATATAACATTCTAACAACATTTATAGGTCAGAGAAGTGGGAAATGCATAATAGTTTGCCTTGAAAAATGTTGTCTGTGTCTGTGTTATCTACCTGTTGGGTGTCAATTTGCTGTGTGATGGTTCCAGCGTTTGTTTGTTTTTTATGACACTGTGACTCAGACTGAGTAATGACTAATGACCTCCTGTTCGTTGACGAGTTAGTCACTTGGTTGAAATGTGATTCCCGACTTGGTACTCGATGTAGTACTCACTGCACTAATATTCACCAAGACTCTACCTCCAGTTGAGTTGACTTTGAGACCCCTACTTGAGACAAATCTGACCACAAAACATGCAAAATACACACCGGCTTTGTCTTACATGCGTGCAGCACTGATGGCACTGCATTGTTGATACGACACAATAACAAGAGGACAAAAGAAACAAAACAAAAATAAACTGTAAATTGAGTTAAGAGATGTTACTGTCTGAGGAAACACCAGGCTACAATAAAAAGCTTAATAATAATGAATTACACAGGCTGCACGGTGTAAAGTGGTTAGCGTGCAGGGCACACAGCTAGGAGACCTGAGTTCGATTCCACCGTCGGCCATCTCTGTGTGGAGTTTGCATGTTCTCCCCGTGTACTCCGGTTTCCTCCCACATTCCAAAAACATGCTAGGTTAATTGGCGACTCCAAATTGTCCATAGGTATGAATGTGAGTGTGAATGGTTGTTTGTCTATATGTGCCCTGTGATTGGCTGGCAACCAGTCCAGGGTGTACCCCACCTCTCGCCTGACGACAGCTGGGATAGGCTCCAGCACCCGTTGTGACCCTCTTGAGGATAAGGATTTGCATAGTGCTTATCAAGGCACCCAAAGCCTATAATTCATTCATTCCAAAATCCCACATTGGTGGTGGTAAACTACATCTGTATCCACAGCTGCCCTGGGATAGTATGACGGAAACATGGCTGCCACTTCATGTCTACAGTGTGGGCAGCACAAGATGGCTGTCGGTCGTCAGCAGGGTGACGCAAAGTCATACCTAATGTTGAATATGATGCAAACAGCAGGAGATTAATAATATATCACCCTCTGCCATAACATCACGTCTGCTGAATGTCGGATGGATTTTCCGACCCTCCCAAAAAAAACACTACACGGAAGCACATATGCCAACATTGTGAGCATTAAACTGTGTTATCTAGTGCAACCTGCAGGGCTGGGGAGCATAATCACTACTGGATGAGTATGATAGCAGGAGGAAGAGTGGGATGGGAGCAAATGAAGCTCAGCATACACCTGTAGTGCAAATATGACGCCTCTCTCATCACAAGCTATTTTTCTCCCAGGTGGAACTGGAGCTCTAATACAACACTACGCTGCCATCTGGTGGCTGTGCGGGTTACTTACATCATCAGCATCTAATGGTATCTGCAAACATTGTCAATTTATTGATGTAATCATTGTAACTTATGATTCATTAGTTCAGTCAAATTTGATTTATTTGAAACTAAACTGTTAAATGTAAACACCACATGACTACACTAATTGATACCAATTTCTTTTATTTATATATTTTTTTTTATTATGTAACTGATTTTATAAACCTGATACTAATACGACATGTTTGGATGCGGTAACTCTTTTTAGTGACATATTTTGTATATTTAAGTTAACTTTTCTCACAATTCAACGGTCATTTTCTTTACATTTCAAAATGGAATCGTTTTTTAATTTTTTTTTTAATTGAGCTAAATGGTAAATCTAAAACTAAATGCTAAACCTAAATGTTTTGAGTTAAATCTAAATAATGCATTTACATTTTAAATTTTATATATAAATGATACAAATAAATCTTAAATTATCGACCAATCGAACTCGACCTATAGTGTTTCAAGGCATATTTATATTTAGATTTAACATGTCAATTTTGATTTTATATATAGTATATATACATATAGCATTTGTATTTATTTTGTTATTATATTTTTATATTTTATATATATTTTTATTATATTTTTATATTATATTATATATTTTTATTATATATATTATATTTCTATCATTTATATTAGCCACTTATTTGCATTATTTTGACATTTACATTTAACATTTAAATTTACACTTATTAGGTTTAAATTCAATATTTAGATTTTGCATTTTGTTTTAGATCTACCATTTACTTAAACTTTTTTTTTTTACAAATGACTTGAAATAACATAAAAAGTGGGATTTCATTTATTTTTTACATTTTTGCATATGTTTGACATGCATGAAATGAAGAAAGCTGTGAAATAATTTTATATTGTAGAAGAGAGGCTACTACAAGATAGTTTAAGATGGAAATGCTAATTTACTGATTTTGAGATTTTGTCAGTCATTTCAAGTTTAGGCAGGCAAAAGAAAAAAAAAACAATAAATGCTCACAAGCCTGACATACATGTGCAATTTTGCAGTTTGCACATAAGTTATATACTGAATTATAATGAATATGTGACCATGTCGAAGGACTTGCAAGGAATTTTTAAGGCTTTCCAACAGTAAATGTGTGGCAAAGCACATACAATATTTATGCAAATATGTGCTTACTACATTATGCAAAGTTATGCATACTCAAAATATTAATCTGAAACAGTTTTTTTTTCATCTCAAAGTGCACCATGTGTTTTATTCTACTGTATACTAAAAGGGTGGTTATTTATGCCGTAAACACACCATTCTGTTTGATTATTTTAAAAGCGGTTGGAAAAAAAACCTGTAAATAAAATATAACCGTAAATTCATGCACATCTTTCATTTAATTACTTGTAAATATTTGCTGTCTACAATTGAAGCACATTTCAGTTTTAGATACAGTATTACATTCATCAGGAGAGGAATTTTCAGCACCTGAAGAATCCTTCCAAGTGACCACACAAAACAAAATGAAGGTCAGAAATACTTTTGGCTGACAAGATATTTTCTTCCAGTTCGACCAATTATTTTAAATAACATGTATTAGAAACAGATACAGATATAATATAATAAGCAAGCAGTCAAAGTCTTATTTTGTTGGCAGATGAGTTTACGTATTGGTCTCACATTATATTCATTCATTCATTCATTTTTTACCGCTTTTCCTCACGAGGGTCGCGGGGGTGCTGGAGCCTATCCCAGCTGTCTTCGGGCGAGAGGCGGGGTACACCCTGAACTGGTCGCCAGCCAATCACAGGGCACATATAGACAAACAACCATTCACACTCACATTCATACCTATGGACAATTTGGAGTCGCCAATTAACCTAGCATGTTTTTGGAATGTGGGAGGAAACCGGAGTACCCGGAGAAAACCCACACATGCACGGGGAGAACATGCAAACTCCACACAGAGATGCCCGAGGGTGGAATTGAACCCTGTTCTCCTAGCTGTGAGGTCTGCGCGCTAACCACTTCATCGCCGTGCCGCCTGTCTCAAAAAATTATTATAATAAAAATGATTAGTTGTAGTGAGTAGTGGTTAGGATTAGGGTTTGTTCTTCATTAACTACTCTAATGTAAAGCATTATTTAATATATCTCAGATTTTAGTACATATTACTTAACATCTTACATCCAAGACAGAAACTGCCTAGTAAGAAAAACTATCTTGCAAAACTGCATTTCTACTCTGAAGTTATAGCGACAGAATAAAAAGAAGCGTGACCCTTACTGATTTAGGGACAGTCAGTTTATTGAACAGCAAATTGTGACATGGAACACAATATATATATTTTTTTCTTTTCTTTTTTTCGATGGCATTGTAAACAATGCATAGGATGTACATGTGTGTATGTCATTCACTGCACAGAATTCTAAACACCCTGTAGGGTGAGTGTGATGGGGGGAGGGGGGGGTTGTTGTTTTAAAGTGCTGTCTAATGCACAATTCCTCTCAGAGGAATTGGGCAAGAGGTCGTGAAGAGGGCTCGGGCTCCAAAAAAAGGCTCTGAAGGTCTCCGATCACATTGTTTAAACATTATTGTTATGCTGACAGACAGGTTCTGTTGCTTGTGTGTGCGCTTTCTACTTATTGCATATCAGTGAGCTGGTTTGTGTGTCTGTGTGGTTTTTTTAGGTGTAAAGCATAAATCTTTATATTCATAAATAAATTATCTTATAATATCTAAGTTACATTCTTATATCTGATTCATTTAGAATATGTAGGCAATATACATTTTGTGGATAACTGCATATAGTGCACACCATCACATGGGGTCTCTGTACGTTATAGAGACCGTCTACGATTTATATTAAATACATTTCCCATTGGAATCTGTGTCTGCACACTCTGGGGACAGTCGGACTGACCCCGTGTGTTATCTCATGTGCCTTAATCATCCGATGTGCTTTCCTTGGAAAAAAAAAAAAAGAGACGGATGGCACAAGAGTGTGACAGACAGACAGACAGAAATAAGCACAAAAAAAAAGCTGACAATCAAAGAGAACAACTACACATCAGCTACACCACTACATCGTCTGGACACACGCACGTACTCCAAATTCACAACGTCAGCTAAATTCATAGCGGAGTAAAGCTAGTAAAGGAATTGCACAACATTGTCAAAGCGTCAAATAAAGCAGAGGAACAATTTCATACAATCATGACAATAATCATCAATAACATTAAAAATAGATCACAGGAATAGCAAATGAAAACGATATTTGGAATGTTGAGAGGTTGATGACGATGAGCTTACATTACAGTCAGACATGCATTACAGGCAACCTTATGGCTTTTCACTGTAAGACTGCATGTGATTCAGCGTCTGTACAGTCTCCATCATAATGCCGAGCTAATGGAAGGAGCACCATTCAACACAGACTGAACTTACGTTACGTCTACAGTATCAAGTCAGCAGGTCCTCATTGGCCTTGTCTGGGGGGGGTGGGATACTTCATTTCACTTTTATTGGCTCGGAGCTTATTATATTTCTATCCCCATCATTGTTAAGATGCTTCATTTGCTCCATTGAGACAACAGCGAGAATAAGAGCATTGGCCGAACTGCAGACTTGAACGCTAACTAAGAGGTAAATGGCACCTCCAAGCATATTAGCATTGCTCCAATGATGCTTGTTGCTATCCCCACATCATAACATAAAATCACCACACTATGAATAAAGAGGACGGGGGGAGGTAGGTGTGCAAATAAGCCATCATGTACAAAAACAAACGACAAATTCTAAAGCATAGACTCCATACCATCAGCATATGTACAATATCGTCAAGGTATAGACACTTCAACAACACATACAAAATATACAGTGCCATACCACCCATAGAAAGGAACATTAATAAACACTTGTCACTCCCATAAATGAGTACACATTAAAAAGTTGCATCAAGTGGGAGCTATAAAGTGGAATGTAATTGGACAAAACCTTGATTTCCGGTTCAATAAACCAATGGCAGGGCTTTGGAGGTGTGATGCATACATGATATATTCTATATGTTTGTGCGGAAACTAAACAAACAAATGATTTGATTTTGGGAGTTTCCGATAAATGTTTGGCGTTAGCTCTTTGGGCACTGCCAGTGAATTCAAGTTGTGATACGTGATACGTTAAAATGGACTGAACCATATTGTAAACAATAATCTAAAACCACCATATGTATAGTTTACTGACATAATTACTTGATATGATAGTTACTTACATGTCACTGAGGTTTAAAACTACACTATCTCACGTCTATGAGTACATATACTCACATTCCAGCAGTCATTTTTGTTACATAGCATCTCAAGGGACAAGACTGTAGAAATAAAACATGAATGTACTTTAGAGTAGTCGTTATATAGTTTCTATACGTAGATTTACAACACACAGCTAATCATGATCTAGATCAGGGATTTTCAACAACTGTGCCGTGAGGAATTATTCATTCATTCATTCATTCATTTTCTACCGCTTTTTCCTCACGAGGGTCGCAGTTGCTGGAGCCTACCCCAGCTGTCTTTGGGGCAAAAGGCAGGGTACACCCTGAACTGGTCGCCAGCCAATCACAGGGCACATATAGACAAACAACCATTCACACTCACATTCATACCTATGGACAATTTGGAGTCGCCAATTAACCTAGCATGTTTTTGGAATGTGGGAGGAAACCGGAGTACCTGGAGAAAACCCACGCATGCACGGGGAGTACATGCAAACTCCACACCGAGGGTGGAATTGAACCCTAGTCTCCTAGCTGTGAGGTCTGCGCGCTAACCACTCGACCGCCGTGACGCAGGAATTATTCAATGTCACTTTTTTTAATTAACATGTATTAATAATTTTCTGCAAATATTATGTCATTGTTGCGTGTCATTGGTGTAAAAACTGGCAGAGCAATGTAATATTCGTCCGTGTGGCAACACGTAGCTGATTGCCTCGTTCCTCTAATTAGACTTAGTGATGCACGTGAGAGGTAGTGGTGACATGTTGTAACATTGTTGGTTAAATTAGTATGCGGATCAAAAGGATCTGCTGTGGCGAGTCCGTAATCAGGAAAAAACTAAAAGAATCAAATAATGTTGGTTATTGGTGTGCCGCAAAAATTTTTCCAACGTAAAAAAAACGTGCCTTGGCTCAAAAAAGGTTGAGAAACACTGATCTAGATTAGCTGCGGTATCAGGGAACGAAACATGAATTCCAACATGTACGATGTCATTCTGATGGAAAGCTACATCTCCCTCTTTTGGGAAAGTGGATAAACATGATAACAAGTCCAAACACACGTCCAAATGCTTTGCTGAGGGACGTGAAGGTGCCTAAGCATGTCTCAACCCCTGAATCTAATTGAACATCTGCGGTGCATCCTCGAGTGGAAGGAAGGTGGAGGAGTACAAAGTGTCTAATATCCACCAGCTCTGTGATATCATCATGGAGGAGTGGAAAAGGATTGCATACCCAAGAGGATGACAGCGGTGCTAAATAGCACTGAATATTGACACAATTTGGACGTATTCACTGTGAATATTGTGTGTGTTGACAGTAAATATACAATGTTTTCCAAGCTGTACACAAAGTACTCTTAGGTTATATTATAAGTTTCATTGCTGTAGTATTGTCCCTTGAGAAAATGTAATAAAATGTTAAAATGTCTAGAGCACAAAATGACATTTCATTGCTCTGCGGACCAACATGTTATCATCTGATATACTCAGTGACTGTGCATCATAGAAAAAACATCCTTCATCACCGATTAGGGACTGGCTATATGCCTGATTGTTAAATCAGTGTTTCATAGTGTGTCGAGAACAGCAGTATCTTTCAGAGAAGCTGAACAATAAAGTCACTGTGGAAGCTGAAAAAAAAAACTGAGGCAATGAAAGTGATCTTATAGCGAAGGGGTGTGGCTTCTCACATTGGTCAAAGCAGGTGTGCTGGTATCACGTTAACACTTTCCCTGGATTTGCTCTGATATATATATATATATATATATATATATATATATATATATATATATATATATATATATATTGCTCTACTTCTAAGTACACTGCTCAAAACATAAAGGCAACACATATAGAAGTTGCCAAGATAGTGAAGCTACTCTACACGCACCATGGCCAGAAGGTTGGGATGTGTCTTCCAGCACGGTTTCAAGAGTGTGGAAAAGATATCAAGAGACAGGCCAGTACATTATAGTAGCTGGAGGGGTATTGAAGGAGGTCAACAGGACAGCTACAGACAGTATCTGGTCCTGTGTGCAACAATAAATACTCTATAAATTGACCATACTGTGTATTTGTAAGGAGCTCATACAGGCACATGGAGGCCATACATACTATTATGAAGTCATCAAATTGTTCCCTTTACATTTTGAGCAGTGTATAACGCAAGGAGTTTTGACAATATAGCATCATTATAAGAATCTATCAAATATCTAAGTACATTAATGTGCTTTTAATTGATATATTTTCACTATTTTATTTTTAATGCATCGCTAGTCTATTTGATTCAGAGGGGAACGCTGTTTTTTTTACATCCTCGGTTAAAAAGGAGCATCTAAGACTGCAGCAACCAAGGGCCATTTGTTGACCTTGAAATTTGGACATATAATCATCGTAATATAAAATATCACATGTTAGAATTATAACGCCATACTCCTTCAAACCTAACCTGAAATTTGCAGCTTCATATCAAGATCGACATGCGCCGACACAGGCAGCTTGGCAGCGAACAAAGGCTCCGCCCTGCATGATTCGGACATTCAAGACATCAAATTAGAAATAAAATGTAGCACATGATTATTAAAAATACAAACGTCACGTTCAGTATGGATGAGATGATTCCTCACGCAGGTGTTGGTGTGATGCAATCTGGGCGGGAAAGGCTTTTCCAAAAGATATGCTTCTTTAGTTGTCTTTTTTAGGCAGGAAGCTGAGGAGAAACTCGCCCACGCCCAGGAAGTAGACCACCTGGGCGATGCCAAAGAGAGGTGCGATGACCAAGGCTCGACAGTAGGCCCCCTTCAGGAAGGCGGATGGACCCTCATTACGCATGATTTTCCTTGAGAGCACATAATGACATACATTAGATCAGGGGTCTCAAACTCAATTTACCTGGGGGCCACCGGAGCTAGGTTCTGGGTGAAGCCGGGCCGCATCAGGTTTTCAAAAAAACCCCAAAACACATTTATTAAAAACTGGAAAAAAAATCAAAAAACTATCTTCAATGCTTTTGCTTCTGCTATACCCACACTTTTTCAGTACTTTGGTTCCGGTTTTCCACACCAAAATATCTGATAAAACATTCCACTGTTCTCAAATATCTTAATTTTTATTTTTCTGTACACAAATAAATAAATAAACAAATTAAGAATAAAGACAATAAATCAATCAATCAGTAATAAATAAGTAAAATAATAATAAAACAGCAAATAAGAAAAAAACGTAAGAAACCACATACAGTTGGTAGAGAAATTATTTTTTTCAGATTCAAATGTACAGTATTAATAGTTATTTAACCTTTAACATGAACATTAATGAAACTTAATAATTTTACCCAATTAGCAAGTTAGCATTGTACTCAGTTCCATCTGGGAGCAGCGTCGTAACTTTAACAACATGTTTGATGAGACGCTTTATCTTGACATGTATTTTCCGTTTTATTCCAAATCATTCCCTGTGTTTATTTGTACCCAGCGTCAAAAGCCTTTAGCTTCATTGCTAATCCAAAGCAAAACAGGGCGGGGTAACAGGGTAGGGTAACTTGTGTCCGGTGTGCACACAGCTTTAAGCTGTCATTTCAACATTAAACTTTGGTATCAAGGTGGGGGCCTCAAACTAGCGTCTCGCGGGCCAAATGCGGCCCATGGGCCGCGAGTTTGAGACCCCTGCATTAGATCATCTGGAATTGCGCTGACACAACATAGGCAGCCTCATAAAGACACAATGAGGTCACCTGATACAGTCGGTCACGCCACTGTATGTGTCCTCGGTGCTACCCCGGGTCAGAGACTGAAGTCTTGTCTTTATCACTGCAGCACACAAAAAAGTTCAAATCCGCGTTTAAAATCAGCACACATTGCATCAACATGGCACACAGACTCGCTGCTCACCGTCAACTGGGTTGACTGCGACCGCTGCTGTGCTGCCTGCTAAGCAGCCCGATATGAAGGACACATAGAACGGAGCAGGTCCTTCTGCACCTCGCTTTCCCAGATTGTTCAGGTTAGCAAAAAGGGGGAAGTAGATGATAGAGAATGGAACATCCCTATGAAACAAGGACAAAATACAGAGATAAATACACCGCATTACTGAAACTACCACCGGTTTATCAGCATTCATTTACCTGAGCAATGTGGCGCCAAGGCCCTTATATAATCCAGCAATTCCCTTTTCGCTCAGTAATTGTCTGGTGAGCTGCATGGCTGTTGGCGATTTGGTCTCCACCGTGCCTGCCGCCACTGTCTCTGGCATCAGCTTCCTCTGAGCCGCTAAGGAGTACAGAACAATCTGTTAATTATAGCTAGCCTAAATGCCTAAATTAATGCCTCAATTCAATTAACTGCAGAGTTTCATTTGTATTGTCCATGAAAATCAATATCCACTGATGTCCCTAATTAGACAAAAACACTGACATTAACAGGTGTGGCTGTAGGCAACTACATATCTGATATATATAGTATTTTCCGGACTATAAGTCGCACTTTTTTAATAGGTTGGCTGTTGGCTGAAGTTTGCTTCTTACACAATAATGGTTCTGTTGCTGTTGTGTTGTGCAACATACAACATGATAATAAATGACCATGTGGGCAAAGAGAACATTTTTCTTATACACTTTCTCATGTACTCAAAATCATATCATGCAAGTAAAAAAAACAGATATTTAGGTAAATAAATGCCCCATCTATAATTAGAGTATTTACAGTATGCACAAACTGACTAGAATTATCCCTCGATAAGTACAAAGTAAAAGGTAAGGCACTTTACAGATCCCTTTATATGACAAAGAACCATATGTGGTAACTTAAAAAGAGTACTTCAATTTTTTTTCTGCAAGTAAACAAAGAAGGTTAAAAAATACATAGAATTAAAATGTAAAAAGCAAAAACTTTGGGGTTAAAATTTATCATTTCCAAGTATGAGAGCCTTGTCAGTAGAATAAAGCGGTTGCAAACCCCCAGAAGACCACACGGTGCCACTGCACCATCATGTTTTGATTTGCTTACCAATACGTCCAGCATCCTGGAGCTGAATTTTCAACATCTCCATAGGAGTGGTGACAATAACCTTAAAGACAACAAAGTTTGCTATTAAAAACCTTCATATTTACTACCATTGTTTTATGGGAAACCAAGGGACACCAAGTACTGCGATGTAGTGTGCTTTGTCCAGTTTTAATTTACTGGCAGACATTAGTTAAATATCAGCCGTTGTTTGCCTGTGTAATCCTAGCAGCAGTAACTAGTTAACTGGATTAATGGTGAGATGGTCATGTTCTCAGCAGCTATCTTAATCCAACGTCTGCTACATTTAATCTGATCATGTTCTTTGGGCTTGGTGCCCTTGCCCTGATTGACAACAGGCATTCATGTCTTAGAGTCACTCACTCACTGCATGTAGTTGAGCGCAATATGTCTCACCTGGTAATATTTCATAGGTGTGAAAATGGTTCTTTTGGGTCACACATTCAGATTCTAAAAACAATCACAAGCCTTACAACTCATTTACATATGCTTTGGCTAATTCTTGCTGCAGGCAAGGACAAATGAGGCCGAGGCTCAGTGGTTTGCACACAAGCAAATACCGGCAGCGCTAAAGGCAGCAGCAGATCCAGATGGGGAACAGGAGGATGCTATTAAGGCGCCACTTCACTTACTCACCTGGCATGTACCCGCCCCGCACCCAGCCAGCATCTCTTTCAACAAAGTGAGTTTTCTGCAGATAAAACATAAATAAACATTAAAAGGTGATCCAATTCAAGCGTGCAGTCATGAGAGAGTGTCAGATTTATTTAAAAACACACTTTCTAGCACCTGTGAATCTTTGTAAGCCAGACGCAAAGGAGGATGAATAATTGACAGTCTGCTCGACCAGACAAGTTAATCATTCATCTGCCTGGATGTTTGTCACCATAGAGATGGCAACAGATGCCCCAGGAGCCTTTATCTTATGGGGCCCCGTTCACAGCCTGGCTGGTGAATATGGTATACAAAACTGTGATGTGATCATTTTACACTGTAAATAAGATTATAGAGCGGATTAACAGTGTCTTGAAGAGCGGTAACTCTATATCCGTAAACTACTAACTGTTGCCCTGTAATGTTTGGCAACTCGGTGGTGATACAAGAAGGGTGGGAGACTGTGCGAATACAGAGAGCTACTGTGTCAGGTTACATGTTAATAAAAAAAACGTTAATCACAGTGTGAATGAAAAGTGGAGTGTGTGTGTGAGGAGGGTCAGATAGCCTGTATGCATTTTAATCCGTTACCCATCCTTGGAGAGGTGATGCCTGAAGAAGTCATTGGCAGCCAATTTGATGGCTTTCTCTGGTGTGACTAGTGTTAGGTTCACCGCCGCTCCTGGGAAGAGACATACGGGGGAAAGTATAAAATATACAAGAAGCAGAGGAGAAGGGTTGTTAGAATGTAGTATTCTTGTGTTGAATTATGCTTAAGTTTTAGATAATGAGGTTTTTCTAAGACTGGCTGTTTGTGTCACAGGGAGCCGGGCTTAGACGTAGACATAGACTTTCATTATTGTCGTTGCACAATAACGCAGCAGTGAAATTGCCAACGATATGTCATTGCCTGGCTCCCGTGTAATAATAAATAATAAATAATAAATAATAAATAATAAATAATAAATAATAAATAATAAATAATAAATAATAAATAATAAATAATAAATAATAAATAATAAATAATAAATAATAAATAATAAATAATAAATAATGTGGAGAATAAATGGGTTACATCAAATATGAACAACAATGTACAGCGTAAACAGTAATTTGTACAAATAATTTAAATAATTTAGAATAAATTACAATAATTTAAAGTTATGGTTGTGCGTGTGGGCAGGTAGAGGGGCTTATTTGGCATTCAGCAGTCAGTTCCTTATATGGGCATGCGCTGTAGGCCAGATATCTCTCAGTCTGCCCTCCACACAGGTCTGCTTTGCTCTGCTTACTGTTAGCTATAGTAATGGCAATGGTAATGGTTTTATTTCATTTGAACATGCATCAGATTACAATTGAATGCATCACATAATCAGTTTACAGTTCCACATGTCCAAAAGGAGTAGGAAGAAGCAAAGCTTATTAAATCCTACCCCTATCCTGTTTTTATCCTCATCAAAATGTTTCTGAAGTTGAAGGCTTACCTCTATACATCCCAAAATATCCCTCTGACCGGATGGTCTTAATAAGGCAGTCTGACCTGAAATATAAAAACCAACAGATGTCAGTCATACACAAGGACAGCCAAATCTGGTCACATTGGTCAGAACTAGCATACATGCTGGTGTAAAGGCGAGATCCATTTTGCTGGTTTTGCAAGCGAGTCTTGGCCAGGTCGATGGGAAACACACAAGTGACTCCAATTAGGCCAGCGATCCCCCCATTGATCAATTTGGCAGGCAAACTAGATGAAAGTAGTTGGTGAAAAAAAAAAAAGACAAAAATCTGAGTTTGCAGCATAAAACAAGGCCAAAGTGCTGATGCATTCTGTGTACTACTTATCTTACCTAATTTGCTTGTCAGCCATTTATGTAAAGACCTGGCTTCTCACTGCTGTCAATGTCTTGTGTACTGTGGATGGTGTGGGAGTAGTCTTTTTTATATATTTTGTTGATTATTAATATGTGCCTTGCAGTCGGAATGAGATTATGTAGTTCTTTGAGATGATTTAGTCTGGTCCGTCTTCTTCAAATTGGGGGATATCTATCTGAAATGAAATATAGAAATATTGAAATACAATAAAAACTTCAATCTTAATGCATAATCTAAAGCATGCAAAGATAGTTACAAGTAGAGCACATGATTCCAGTATGATATATACTGTACATACAGACATTCATTTTTCTACCGCTTTTCCTCACAAAGGTCGCGGAGGGGTGCTGGAGCCTATCCCAGCTGTCTTCGGGCGACAGGCGGGGTACACCCTGGATTGGTCGCCAGCCAATCACAGGGCACATACAGACAAACAACCATTCACACTCACATTCATACCTATGGACAATTTGGAGTGGCCAATTAACCTAGCATGTTTTTGGAATGTGGGAGGAAACCGGAGTACCTGGAGAAAACCCACACATGCATGGGGAGAACATGCAAACTCCACACAGAGATGGCCAAGAGTGGGAATGAACTCTGGTCTCCTAGCTGTGAGGTCTGCGCGCTAACCACTCGACCGCCGTGCTACATACAGACAGAGATCTCTAAATATAAAATTACGTTCCCTTTTCTGGAGTGACTTAACATTTCAGAATTAGAGATGCCCAACATTGGGTTTCTTATCGATATTTATATACTGTACTGTCCATGAACCTTCCTGCACAGTTTCCTGCACACACCCCATCATTGTGAAAGTGACCTCCAATAAAGGAAGCCAGGATGTCGACAGTACTCGCTTAAACAAATAAATTGCAGCCAACATGAAATAGGCCTGATGTTGCCAAAATGCACCCTATTTTTGACACACTATGCCTGTGTGTGAAGATGCTTCCTCTTTCCACTTACAGTCTCTCCACCCCCTGCTTCCACCAATCACCAGCCACCTCCCTCTGCAGGAACTCCAGCCCGCCTCCTACTAGCAATGTCCCTCAGTCACGAGTCACGGTTCTCAAGCACGACTCACAACCGTGTGCTGAGTGGTGGGTTTCTCTGTGTACCCATCCACCCCTTTTATATTAGACCTTGGACAGATTGCACACAGCATGTGAGGATGTTTCCATTGCACAGCAACATGCTGCGGTTTGGTGTGTTTAACTTGGACGACTTGGCCCAAAACTCCTCCAGAGGTGGAGGAAAGCAGAGAAACTTGTGAGCGAGGTCAGATAAGAACAGGAAGCTGCCTCAGTGGCCAATGTTGGCGAGGTGTTCATGCTGAGGAACTCAAAGCTATAATGTCATGTTTAAGTAAAAGACAAAGCAAGCCTTATGGGTACATGGCGTAACAACAACAACATCAACGCTATCATGTGACCTGTAGATATTTAGACAAGTACATGGCTGTGTTTGGCTGCTCTTATTTGTTTTCATAACCGTTTTTTCCCAGTTAACTGCTAAATACTTTGCTTGCTTACTGATAGGCAGTAAACTTCTTTCCTCAGACCTTCAAAAAACCCTCAAGCCACAAAAAAAAAAAAAAAATTGGACACCCCTGCTTCAAAAGCTTTTCATTAAAGTTGACTCCAACTATGTCAGCAACCAAACGTCACAGGAAATGTTCTTCTGCAAGATAAACTTTTTGGGGGAGGTTTACATCCCCCCCACCAAAGACAGTTTACAGGGGGTGTGAGCCAGTGTGACACACAGTACAATACAAAAGGATAATCCAGGTTTCATTGACTGAAATCGAAACTGAAACCAGCCAATTGCAATAAAATGCTAACCTAATGAGCACCAAAGTATGTAAGAGTATTCAAGGTGCAAAAGTACAAAGTCCAAGTACAAAAACTGCACATATATGTGGTCTATTTCTTTGTACAAACTTGTACAATCTGAAAATTCTGTCCTTGCAAGGATGCTTGAATAATGTTTGTCATAGTGGTTGTTGTTTGCAGTGGTGTAGAAGTACACAGAGTCATA
The DNA here is from genome assembly GCF_030265055.1 of Doryrhamphus excisus. Lineage (NCBI taxonomy): Eukaryota > Metazoa > Chordata > Actinopteri > Syngnathiformes > Syngnathidae > Doryrhamphus > Doryrhamphus excisus. The sequence goes on from NC_080471.1 coordinate 17,885,113, forward strand.
CTGAAAGCTGTTTTTAATATGATTGCCTCGCTCATGTGGGTAAAAAAAAAAAGGCATTCAAAATATTCGACAAAGCTCTCAGAATGATGCCGAGCAGTCCACCATTGCTTACTACCACCACAATATTAAACACATTGTTTTTTCACTTTATTCTCACTATGCCACAATTTAGAGAGGTTCTGGTTGTATACACAGTACACAGTTGTACATGCCCAACAAACTAGCAACTCCCATCATTTTACCCTGCCCTCAGCTTCCACTTGTCCACTGTAGTTCATCTAAATGCCACACCATTCTGTCTGCATCAGGACATTTATTTGACCTACAGTCTTTTCACATGCTTGAGCTGTCATGACAATCAGAGTCTGTGTGGAAACAAGTCGCCCTCAGTGTACAACGCCCACACTACTGTGTCATCACTCGTTGACCAAATCCCAGAGGAGTTAGCTTTTGGAAGAAAATCGTCAGGTCACTGCAGCGAGGCTAGAATTACTTCCCATCAAATCATTCTCTATGTACATATACTTACTTAATTACATTGATTGAGGTATTCATTTAACAATGTAGTTAATTGTAGTAATCTCATTAAGAGAATTTGTATAATAATTCAAATTATGTAGCTATATCAGAGGACCAGATATTAGATTACAACTACAATACTAAACATATTGTTGAATTAATACATTAATGGCAAAACTGAGCCTTACACATTTATTTCCAGGTTTTCAGTAGGACCATGTTACGTGAACTGCAGTGCAGTGACCTCTAGATCCAGCAGATGGAGATGTAGTGAAAAAAGCTTTCTGTGTATGGCTGTTTGACACTCACTTTTGTAATGTATGTGCATTATCGTCACCTCCAGGACTGAAGTCTTAAACACAGTATTCTACAAGTACAAGCTGTTTAAACCTGGTAGAGGTCATACAAGGAGTTCAACCAGCCGACAAGCGTCACCACATACAGCCACAAATATTTAGAGTTTGTCCCATGTATGCAGATAAGCACTGACGAGTAAACAATGACTTACAATGATTGTGAAACTGGCCTGTGCTGCAGAACCTTGAACTAACAATTTAACTCGGGCGCTTAAAGCAGCCATTGGACACGTTCAATAAAACCGGCGAGTGTGGCGGCCACTGACTCCGACAGATAACGGCTCTGTTTTGACCCTTGTTCATCATTGTACAATGGGGCCATAAATATTGCCTTGCTCACAAGCAGAACGGCAGGAAGCCAGCAAAGCTACACTCACAGTTATAGGCACAGTGAGCAATCTAAACAATAACAAGGAACAACATTTAAAGGTGTAATAAAGTACATTAAAATCATGTCGATTGAAATTAATTAGATAGATTAGTTAATAATGAATGAATAAACAAATAAATAAATAAATACATATTATGGTGCATATACTATATATATATATATTCTCGCCCAAAAAACAGCTGGGATAGGCTCCAGCACCCCCGCGACCCTCGTGAGGAAAAGCAGTAGAAAATGAATGAATGAATGAATATATATATATATATATATATATATACATACAGTATAATGTTTGAAACAATCTAGTTTTCGAACATTTGGTCATATTTTAATGTATTAACAAATGTTATTTTATGTTTATGTTTGTCCCTACATTTTCTGAGCCAAAAAGATTATGCATACTACGAAGTGCCCTTTATGATTCATTAATGGCTGCACAGATTAAAAAAAGTGTTGACATAGCATTGCTGTGCTGTTTGATTTAATCAGCAGCACAAAAAAGCTAAAAATAACCTTGTAAAAGCTGTAGAATCTGGATCCAAAATCACCTCAAGTTAATTTGCGAGTCAAATTCTTTCGATACATTCAAATCAAGAGTACCTTACGTGTCACGCCTCCTTGGCTGCCTCTCAGTCCTCATGTGGCAGACACAGTGGAATCGGTCCCTCACTCAGTGGCAATCGGTGAATGATTACAGAGACTGTGGTCGTCATCAGAGTGCACCTTGACACAAAAAGACAGTGGAAAAAAAAAATCACATGGTCCTCCGCACTAGTTTTGAGCTGACAGTTACAAAAAACGGAAACGATCAGCACTCATCACAGGAAGTGTTCTCACAAGTACATGAAAATCCTGTCGCAGATGTTTGGACATAGGCTGAGAACACACAGAGGAAACATCTCATAAAATGTGTTTACTTCCGCAAACCCATCTGGAGCCCTTATGTATGGAATAAAGAATGGCAGTGAAACTTGCAAATGGCAATATACTATTCAATACAAGGCTATACAATTCAGATAACACCAAAATTAATAGAGAACACTATGCCTCCAAAGTACACAAAACAGCTAAGACTGTTGGCATGCATGACATCACAAGACGTCAGCACATCTCACGAGACCTTGCTTGGGAAAACAAGGATTAACCGTAGCTATGTGCTTCTTAGGGGTTTTTGCAATACATATTACAAAATCCTGTGACGTCAGCATATGATGAAGAGAAGACTTTACAAAAGCTCAATTCATTCATTCATTCATTCATTCATTTTCTGGCGCTTATCCTCACAAGGGTCACGGGGGTGCTGGAGCCTATCCCAGCTGTCATCAGGCGAGAGGCGGGGTACACTCTGGACTGGTCGCCAGCCAATCACAGGGCACATACAGACAAACAACCATTCACACTCACATTCATACCTATGGACAATTTGGAGTTGCCAATTACCCTAGAATGTTCTTGGAATGTGGGAGGAAACTGGAGCACCCAGAAAAAAAACCCACACATGCACGGGGAGAACATGCAAACTCCACACAGAGATGACCGAGGGTGGAATTGAACTTGGGTGTCCTAGCTGTGAGGTCTGCGCGCTAACCACTAGTCCACCGTGCAGCCAGTGTGAAACTTGTTTTCCTTTATATTTGGCTTTTTGCACCACAAATCTGAAAAGAAGTACCAGTGCCAACAGGGGTGTGACTAGAAGAAGTGTGTCCAGGACACTCTTGTCCAGGCACTCTTCAATGTGAGGGGCATAGTTCAATGCAAGTTCTTGCCACCAGGCCAGAGGAGCATCCAACACATCTACAAAGAAATCCTGCTGTGTTTGCTTTGTTCAGTGAACAAGGATAGAAGATATTAGTGTCACCATGACAACGATGGGTCCTGAACATCCAACAGTTTCACCATCGCCATGTTGGTGCAACCTCCCTACTCACACGACTTGGCTTCATTTGATTGTTTTTTTTTGGGGGGGGGGTGAACATGGGGAGGTTGAAGATGTGGATGACATTGAAATGGCCGTGACGACAGAGCTGCGGATGATCCCATAGGAATCTTCTCAGGAGTGCATGAGGGACTGGCACAGATAAAGCAAGTATCGGGCAATATCGATGCGATACCATGCTTTCTCATTGATATTGACCAATACCGATCACGGCGGTCTAGTGGTTAGCACGCAGACCTCACAGCTAGGAGACCAGGGTTCAATTCCACCCTCGGCCAACTCTGTGGAGTTTGCATGTTCTCCCCGTGCATGCGTGGGTTTTCTCCGGGTACTCCGGTTTCCTCCCACATTCCAAAAACATGCTAGGTAAATTGGCGACTCCAAATTGTCCATAGGTATGAATGTGAGTGTGAATGGTTGTTTGTCTATATGTGCCCTGTGATTGGCTGGCGACCAGTCCAGGGTGTACCCCGCCTCTCGCCCGGAGACAGCTGGGATAGGCTCCAGCACCCCCGCGACCATCATGAGGAAAAAGTGGTAGAAAATGAATGAATAAATGAATGTTTGACCATGAAACAGATTATGTCCATTATTTCCTAAAGGAATCATTATTTTCACTTGTATCATAAACATTTGTGTACTGTGTAGTATTACATTACTTATATCAGGGTTGTAATTTACCTTTAGGTGTTTATTCATTATTTATTTTGAACATTTGACAGCGCTATGCTTGAGTATATTTGCTGAGGCAGCTGGTTGTTATTACGCTTGTATTTTGTGGCGATTTGTGAAATGCAATCTATTTTTAGACAGCACTGCGGAAACAAGGGATGAACTTTGTGGTGTCACAGATAAACCTGATTACTATTCCCTCTTGCCATCAGCATGAGGATTATACAGTACCTACTCGTTCAAATCTCCCTTTGCTATTCATTTTTAGTGAGAGCTGTGTGCAACCTGGCCACAACACCGCATTCCCTGCACAGGTGCTATGTGCCGCACAGTTAGACATTGTTCCAAGTCCCCTGCAATGAATCAGAAATAACATCATCAGACTCTGCAAAGACGTTGTGTTGCCTTTTTACTCCCTCTCCTGACAACACACATATCCCCTGTGGCTGTTTCATGTGCCTGTCCTTGCTTCCCTACAGCGTGGATGAGGAATAAGCAAGCCCGCCTCAGAAACAAAGACAACATGCAGCACTGGAGCATCTGGTTTCACTTTACAGATTACAGTAAAACCTTGAATGACCCTCAATGGTTTTCACACAGTAACAAAAGCATCTGTAGCAGGCACTGCTACAAGTCATTCCCAACATGAACACATAGAACCAGGTGACATTTAAAGTCCTTGTCTGCGGGAATTTGGCCTCAAGGACTGCTGGATGCTGCACTTCCTGCATGCAGATTAGACAAATATCAAAAACACAATGTTATTTGCAACAGAGGGGAAAGTAAATATGGCAAAAGGAGCACAGGATGTCACCCTACACCAAGGATGACTTGGTTCATCAATAATTTCATAGCTGCAGGAATGCTTTTGCAGGGCCTGTATAGAAACACTGTAGGCCTAGCAAAACTAACAATTACTGTAAGTCTACAAGTCTATCAGGGCTGACTAAATTGACATAAATTGACATACTATAACATGTTATTACCGATTCTTGAGGTTCGTCAGCAGTATTAGACAACGCTGAATTGTGAGCATCAGTGTGAAAAAGGAGGCGTGATCACCCTCCACTACTACCAAGCTCCCTCCACACGTACACACATTTGAATGACGGCTGATGGGGCGCGAAAGCCGGCATGAAGACAACCATGGCGCCCCGGTCGACATATGCATTGTATTGTAACACACATTTATCACATAGAGGGCTCTAACACCTGTTCTACTGTACCGGTAATTGCTAGTGTGAGGGAAAATTATACCAATACCGCGAATGAACCGTTATGATAATTGATATATATGATTTTCCTCTTAAATATCATAAATGAGGACTCTCGTCGCTATTAAAATGGCATAAATGTCACATAACACAACACAGGGTCTCGCCGGTTCCAGCAAAAGCTTAGCTAGCTCTCTCACGTCGAGCTCACTGCCCCATTCATATGACGCACTCACGTCATCTCTATGAATATATTAAATACACACAGGTATACATTCAGGGTAATGTCAATCTTTGTAGCTCATATAGTAGCCACATACAGGAAAAAAAAAACACGTATACTGTTGACTACATACCACAAATAGCTGCTCCAGTTATCCCCCTCACTCTTCCTGTCCAGTTAGTGTAGATGAGGTGAAATCAAAGCAGCTCCACTGTGAGTGTTTTAGGCTTGCAGAGAGCTGCTAAGCACCAGTTTTACTAGCATCTGAGTAGCGGCAAGGGAAGAAGAGGAGGTGGTAGTGAAGGTTGCCTGGGATGGAGGTAGGGAGGGAGGGAGGGAGGGAGGGAGCCAGCGAAGCTGACAGACGATCAAGGATGAGTTGAATTTAGAAAGGAGTCCTCTAGTGGTTTATAGAGGAAGTACATACATTGCAAAAGCACAAGGTGTAGGGATGGGGGATGGGACAGGCAGCCGCTACTATGACCTTGAACAGCCATAAATATTTACTGTAGTGCAGGGATCAGCAAAAATAAAAAGTATTTCAAACAGCAAGGTGAATGTTGCTGTTTTTTATCTAAATATCTGATTCGCAGATATGGTTTTGTGGTGACTAAATGTGTGTATTGAATTATCATTTGAAAATGGCTACTTTGTGAATACAATTCATTCATTCATTCATTCATTCATTTTCTACCGCTTTTTCCTCACAAGGGTCGCGGAGGGTGCTGGAGCCTATCCCAGCTGTCTTTGGGCGAGAGGCGGGGTACACCCTGGACTGGTGGCCAGCCAATCACAGGGCACATATAGACAAACAACCATTCACACTCACATTCATACCTATGGACAATTTGGAATTTGGAATTAACCTAGCATGTTTTTGGAATGCGGGAGGAAACCGGAGTACCCGGAGAAAACCCACGCATGCACGGGGAGAACATGCAAACTCCACACAGAGATGGCCGAGGGTGGAATTGAACCATGGTCTCCTAGCTGTGAGGTCTGCGTGCTAACCACTCGATCGCCGTGCCGCCGAATACAATTCAAAATGGCAAATTTCTGCAGAGAGAGCTATCACAGAATTGTAGAGGTGGTTAAGACATCACAGCATATCATAGCAAAATTCACAGAAAATATACCCCCAAGCGATTTGGCTGCACTGAAAATTATTCAATCCTCATTCCCTGTATTTGCAAAGTTTAGAAACCTGCAGAAGGCTGCACAGCGGGCGAGTGGGTAGCGCGCAGAAATCACAGCTTGGAGACCAGGGTTCAATTCCACCCTCGGCCATCTCTGTGTGGAGTTTGCATGTTCTCCCTGTGCATGCATGGGTTTACTCCGGGATTTCCTTCCACATTCCAAAAACATGCTAGGTTAATTGGTGACTCCAAATTGTCCATAGGTATGAATGTGAGTGTGAATGGTTGTTTGTCTATGTGTGCCCTGTGATTGGCTGGCGACCAGTCCAGGGTGTACCCTGCCTCGCGCTCGAAGATGGCTGGGACCCCCGCGACCCTCGTGAGGATAAGCGGTAGAAAATGAATGAATGAATAAACCTGCAGAAGTTTGGCATAAACCATCCATACATTTCCCTATAGAGTCATGAGTGAGTGATGTCTTATGCCAGGTGACTGCGTTGAAAGATGTAAAGATGCTCCGACCGCCACCAATTTTTTATTTTTTTTGTATAGTATATTTTTCATAAACATTTCTAATTAACCATCTATGGAATTTTTGTATTAGGTACATTTATTATTATTTTTTTGTGAGTAAATTAACGCAAAGCATCCATTTCTATACCGCTTATCCTCACGAGGGTCGCCGGCATGCTGGAGCCTATCCCAGCTGTCTTCGGGCGAGAGGCAGGGTACACCCTGGACTGGTCGCCAGCCAATCACAGGGCACATATAGACAAACAACCATTCACACTCACATTCATACCTATGGACAATTTTGAGTTAGTTGCCAATTATTAACCTAACATGCATGCTTATGGAATGTGGGAGGAAATGGTAGTAACCACTCACACATAGGGAGAACATGCAAAACGTGATATAGCGAGGGAGCAATAATCAAACCACAATATTATGATGGACAACTAAATGTAATTTACAACAGGGGTTGAATAATTTCGAGGGCAACTGGAGTATATTTTCTTTGCATAATCTTGTCTTGCATACTACAGTGCTTGTGGTGCTTTAAGATTATGGCTGCACATTTGGTTTATTTAATTGAGGGTAATCAGTTAAGTGAAACATTAATAAGAGGTAACTATTGAAACAATGCTAAGGGTGAGTAAACACCCTCTCCTGCACTTGTGGTACAACAGTTAAACCTGTGCGGAAGAGCAACAGCTGCTGGTGTTTGCTCGGCTGCTTAACCTTACCCTGACTGCTCATAGTGAATGAAACCTGCGGGGTGAGTTCAATTAAGAGTCAAATTATAGGAAGTGTTCAGGCAATGTGGTTGAATGAACACATGGATAAGTATCGGTCAATATTGTCAAAAGTGACGCTTTTTATTCTGTAAAAAATGGTAGTGTATTGCTTATATCGGGGTGATTTGAAATGGGCTTCAATTGATGCATATTGAAATAGACTGAATATGTGTTTAGCAGGTTCCGTATCTGCAGAGGATGTTTGTGTAAATGAAATGATTAATATTCTAAAGCACTTTAAAATAGGGCAGTCACGTGTCAGCAACCTGCACACAGCGTGGGTTTCTCTCCTGCTGGCTTTCACAGAGGGGCTGCTCCTCCGCCTCCAGGCCCACTCTCCTCAGCGACTCAGTGTACTTTTGTCTTCCTAGACAGACTATGTCCTCGATCTCATCTGCAATGTCTCTCCTGCCGCTCTCGATCATGGCAGCCGTCAAACGTGACACAGCCCCTGGCCCGGCGTTCATCTGTCTTTGGGCCCAGAGGAACAGCATGTCCAGCACCAGAGCCCCAAGATTGTCCCTGGCGAGAAGAATACAATGTTACATTTCACGACATAAGGGGAGTAAAGACCCAAACTAGCTGTGATATTAAACCCTCAGCAAATAAAGCATATATTAAAGCATTTTAAAGTCTGTATAAATGTGCTTGATAAGTAACATCAAATTGCTAAATTAGAGACATTTCATGACATATACCAATAATGGAAAATGTATTTTGTAAATATTGTTCACATTAAATCTACAAGCAACAAAGGCATCAAATAAAACCACAATAATACTCAGTTTCGTTAAATGTATTCTTGATTCTCCAATATAAAAATAACACCGTAACAGGGTTGTTTCTTTCGCTTGTACGGCTGCAGGATGTGTCATGCAAGCAGGAGGAGCAGGGGGAGGGCCAGATGAGCATCAGCATGTACTGTATGTGTAATCCCCTGCAATGCCCCAGATAGTTTAGCGGCATCTGACAGGGCAGATTAAAACAATCAGAATTCTCTACCATATGTAGCAGTCACGTCACATCTCACTCTCACATCTTGCAACGTGATCGCTGCACTAACAAATGCAAGCCACTGTTAAGTCTGTTACATTTTATTGTACTATAAATAAGATATTTTTATTATTGCATGACACTTTTAAACACATTTTTATGGCATTTTTTTATACATGTGGTTTGCATGCATACAGTAAATTTATACACCACAAATATAAGACAACTTATGACGCTTTTGCAAACAAATGTGTGGCATTGATTAGTCCACTGCTGCTGCTGCTGACCTTTAAGGCACTGATTGAAACACTCCAATTGCACAAATCACACTCCAACAACTGCATTTGGTCACTGAGTGACCAAAAGTTCTGTTTTCCCAGGAAATGTCCTGTTTTCCCAGGAAATGTCCTGTTTTCCCAGGAAATGTCCTGTTTTCCCAGGAAATGTCCTGTTTTCTCAGGAAATGTCCTGTTTTCCCAGGAAATGTCCTGTTTTTTTATGATGAATAAAGTGATGAAAACGTCTCTCCTGATTTTCATTGTTTTTCAATAGACCATTAAATTGACCACATAACATAATCCCTGAAAGGCTGCTGTATTTCCTAATACAGTATACTTCATGTTATATTATATTTTTTTACATTTTTTGTAATAGAGAAGAGACATTATTTCTACCATTATTTAATCCAGAGATCCCATAGAAGTTATTTGTGCATCATTGAAACCCATCAAATAAAACTCAAACTAAAATTTCCCTTAAATTTAAGATTAGAATTTTAACAAAAGCACACACTGTGTATTGTGTATACAATACTAGCCAGCAATTAAGTCAAATAAACCAAAAAGCTGAATTTTTACAATATTTCTGCATCCATAGTGATTGAACACGTTTGTTTGCTAACACTGACCTGTATTTGAATTGGATGCGGTCTAATTCCTGGTAGCTTAAACACAGATTGATGCCAATAATGCGCCAATCTTGTCCAATCTGGAGCGAGATGGCGAGCAGGTTGGTTTCTGTCAAATAGCCGCTCTCAGGGTCACCCAAGTTCAGAGGAGGAAGCTGGCTTTCTTCCATGATGTACTTGTTCTCCGAATTGAGAGCCTACCAGTAGATCAGAGAGAAGGCATTACTGTATGTATATAGTGTGTACTGTGATTTAAATGGGGCAGTACAAGCAAATTGACAGTTTGTGTATTCAGTGAACAACTTATTGTAGTTGTAATTTGCAATGGTGTAGTTTTATTCAGCTCTTGGATTGGATTGTATCTAATTAGATTGTGCAAGTGTAGTAATATCAGCATCACACAAATAATATTCCGAAAAAAAGGTATATTGTATAGCATTAGATTATGACAAAATACAACATATTGAACTGACAGGAAGTCTTAGAGGCAAAGTTGCAAGCCACTGGCTGTCCTGTCCTTTCCTCGTCCTCGCTACTTCCTCTGGCAAATGACTGGGAATCTCCCCTCTGTAGAAAGAGACCTGTAATAGAAGAAGGCACATTCCCAGGATGATGTTTGAACAGTAAGCAAATCTCTTATTCAAAAGATTAATATAGGAAATGCCTCTTAAACTAGAACTTCTTCTTAAATGTAGAGTGAACAGACTGAAAAGTACAGTGGATCATTAAGAATTATGTATAATTAATTATTGCAAATAATTATTCAGTATATAGTGGAACCTCAGTTGGTTTGTTTTTCTGTTAATGTACAAGATTGACGGCACAATTTAGCCTCGACTTGCGTGCATTCACTTGTTAGCGTACAATATGGCATGCATCTTGTATTGTTAGCATCCTATTAGCTAGCTCAACAACGTTTAAAGTTTTGGGCTTTCTGGAACTGATGAATTTGTTATGGGAAAAAATGTAAAAAAAAATTTAAAAAATTGTATTCAGTTTACATCCATTTCGGTTAGAGTTGGCCCTTCTGGAACAAATTAATGACCTTAACCAAGGTTCCACTGTATTACCAGTTCATTATATTTACCCATTTTTGGATTGTTAATGTTTTTTTTTAAATCAAAAACATCCTTCCTTGTTAGCATCCTATTAGCTAGCTCAACAACATTTAACGTTTTGGGCTTTCTGGAACTGATTAATTTCTTATGGGAAAAAATGTTTAAAAAAAATGTATTCAGTTAACATCCATTTCGGTTAGAGTTGGCCCTTCTGGAACAAAATAATGACCTTAACCAAGGTTCCACTGTATTACCAATTCATTATATTTACCCATTTTTGTCTCTCATAAGTTTAACCTTAACCACACATGACACTATGATTAATAGTTAAATTAATAATACCCATCCCGGGATGTCAACCACAACTGTTAATCTAAATCTGGGTATCATTTCAAAATCTGCCTAATGTATATTATTGTGTAGATTTTCAGTAGCCCTCTTGGATGACGTAGTACAGAAGTGGAATAGTTGTATTACTATGTAGGGGTTGTCTTACTTGTCCCCTCACTGGCCCCTGGAGGCCCCGAGCAGGAGAGATGTAAACTTCCTTCATATTCTTCAGGCTGGAGTAAAACACAAAACACAGTCTCCCCCCGACACAGTCTGGTCTGTCTGGTTAGAACAGAAAATATAAAACCAATTTCACATAAATCGTTTCAAAACAGCACATTGTAAAACTTAAATAACTAAATATTGATTTGTGATAAAGCTTATAAAATAAGACTTCCGACCTGTGCAGATATCTAAGCCTCTCTCAAAGCCAGCGAAGAACTGCTCCCCTTCGAGTAGGTCACACAGATCTGAAGGCTGGGGTCCATCATACTGCTCTGACAGTGACTGGACTCTGTCATCCACCTAGGAAGAAAACATTACAAACAGTAGTTACGAGGACTGATCCCCGAGATGACGTAAGAAAGACACTTTGTGTCTTTAACTACAAAACCAGTGTTTCCCACAGGTCAGCTGTTTAATGGTATATGCCAATCACATGATTTTTGATAGAGATTGTTTTCATCAGCAATTACCAATCCAATGGGCAACACTAGAGCTGTAATCAACTGTCAAGTGCACATACAAACAAAATTACCAACCTTGTTTGTCGGTAAACACTGTAACAGGACTTGTGAAAGATCGGTTTTCCGCTGGAGGACCAGGAACTGAACTTTGAACTGTTTTAGCTTTTGGTATACCTTTCTAACCATGCCGCTAACACATCTCTGAGTCCTGTACCACAACCAGTACCTAAAAGTCAAAGTAAACGGTTAAGTAGCTATCCTACTGTGTTATACAGTAGCTGCACAATATTTGATGCATATGCATCAAACTTGGGGAAACTTACCAGGAGAAATGTTGAATGTAGAATATTGCATACAAATGGGTGACAGAGAGAGACACTTGAGAGGTGATGTCTGTCCAGGTTTGGGCAGTGGGGTCTCCGTGCAGCAGATATAAACACGACTGATCAACTGTGTGACCTACACAGACACAAAATAATTATTCTAATGAAACTTGTGTTATCCGCACAACTATCACACACAATATGAGATTGTAACAAAAAGGAGATTACACACTTCAGATGCAGAATTTCGTCTGGACTCCAAAGAACAAAAAGTAATCAGCACAGCAAATTACTACACATTTGTTTACTCATTCATTTTCTACCGCTTTTTCCTCACGAGGGTCGCGGGGGTGCTGGAGCCTATCCCAGCTGTCTTTGGGCGAAAGGCGGGGTACACCCTGGACTGGTCAAATTACCGCACAATTTGAGGATAAAAGAATCTAAACATGTTAAACAGGAGTTGCTAAATACACAATGTGGAATATGTCCAGACTCACACACAGAAACACAAGGAGAACATTCAAACTCCACATAAAGATGCCTGAAGTGAGATTCAAACCCATTATCACCTGGTTATAGGGCAAGATATGTGAAACACATGATCCACTGTGGTGCCCAAATCCAGGTTTTTATTAATGTGCTACCATAGAACTACTAAATGAGGAAGAAACGAGACAAACACCAAAGAAGAACAAGGCGTGCCGATAAGTGTGAAAATAGAGCGGTATTGGAGTTCATCGTGTTTAGAAGTAATACAGAAAATGAGAGGACATGTTTACTTTGAGAGTCGATTTCGGCCTGCACCCCTAAATTTTCTGTTTTTTTTCTGTGCGGAAAATAAAGTTAGCCTGGAACCCTGCTGATGTGAGATAATTCAAACTTGCATTAAAAGCCTGTTGTTCCGGTGTAATGATTATGTGTTCCACCTACAACAACTGCGTATGCAAAAACAGTTGCCCCTGATTTCCTTTCCAAAATTTTGTCAGATACAAAAACGATACTTTCTGCAAATACATGTCTGGTAAAGTTATATATTCAAAGTCATTAGGTAAACAGTAAACAGTAAAATAACAGATTTTGTTGCAGACATGAACAATAATAAATAACAGAACAGCTCGTACCTGTAACCCCAGGCGGAAGTGGCATCTGCACTTTGATTGGTTGCAGGAAATCCATGCTGGGAGTCTGTGAGAGGCAGAGGAGCGGGCTGACACTCGCCTGTGGATCGCCACAAAGCGCCTGTACCTCTGATACAGACACTGGCAGCACCTACAAACAGTTTGACCGACATTATAAAAAAAAACACTGTCACGTAATGTAAATGGTACACTACATTATGGCTACCTGTAACGTTATAGCACGTGTTTGGCTGGTGGAGTCTGGAGGGAAGTGAAGCTTGACACCGGGATCAGCACTGGACACCAAAAGGGCTCCTGCTGGTGTAACTGAGCAGCTGTCAATCACTGGACGGGCCACCACAATAAACCAGGAGAATTGACTCACAGAGCAGCAGGCCAGCTGCGGGAACACAACACATTTAAGTCATACTATTGCTAGGATTTTGGGATTGGGATGGGATTTTTTTTTTTTTTACCCTGGCTGGACGTCCATAGGGCTGAATACTCTCATTTCCTTTCTTGAGGACAGTGGGCAAAGTGCTCCAGGTTTTTCCATCATACTTCCTCACAACCACCTCCCTCCCTTTTTTGCGGTGGTGTGGCACACACACCTCCACGGGCTGCTTAAGAGATTATCAATAATTACAACAAAAAAGAATGAAATCTTTGTTTTTTTTATGACTGAATTCCAATCAATACATGGCACCTTAAGAAATGTAATCCCATGAGGACGAAGTTCTAGTGGACGGCTGAGGAGGATATCATGCTCCTCGAGCAGCACCCACTTTTTTTGTGCTTTCCTCTCGACCCACTCCAGTGTTGTGGGTTTATGCAGGCACCCCGGGGGGAACAGCAGCTCCGCCCCCCCTGGGAGAAACACATGACATCCAGCAGACGTAACGCTAAAACTGAGTAGTAAAAGGAGTGTGTTTATCTTCAGATGTTAAAAGGAATCATAACATAATTACACAAAAACATTCCCAAGCAGTACCTGTGCTGGTTAAACAGAAGATGCAAATCTGTAATATTTGCTGTTGCATCTGTTGAGGAGATTGTGAATGTCAATAAAACATATGCTCACAATACAATAATGCTTGAGGCGCTATTAAAGCATGTTTCTGTGCTCACCACGTATGGGGAGAAGAGGTGGAGGAGTTGGCGGTCGCCCCAAAGGATTGTCACGAACATCCATTTTCAGCAGAGGCAGTTTATTCAGGCAAGGCGGAATTAAGCGAAGTTCATTACTGAAGATGATAAGTTCCCTCAGGGAGTGGAGACAACCTAGGCACAACAAGTGTTTCCTTAATTTGTGTTTTCTATTGCCCCACAAATTCTTTACCATCTCTTACCCATTGTCTCCGGTAGCCACTTCAGCTTGTTGTGGGACAGTTCCACAGTAACGAGCCCTCCCAAAGAACCAATTTCATTTGGCAGCTCCTTGAGGAGGTTATGTGAAACATCCAGTGACTGTAGCTTTTTCAGATCACCTAAACTAGCAGGGAGGGAAACCAGCTTGTTCACAGAAAGGGAGAGGTAGGTGAGAGTGGACAAATGGCCAATATCAGGGGGCAGCTCTAACAAACAGTTGTAACACAGGAGCAAAGCAGACAGCACAGGTAAGCTGAGAAGACACGATGGAAATATGGAGAGCTGGTTGAAGGACAGATCCACATGGACCAGAAGAGAGAGTGAAGAGAGGGATGTGGGTAGAGAGGTGAGCAGGCCCATCAAGGGGGTTCCTTGTGAGTCATAAAAACGATGACCTTAAATTAGAAAGAGAAAATAAAGTTAGATGCAAAAAAACAGAGAAACATACCAGATGCTACAATTGTATCATATTGACAGATATTGCTATTGTGACAGTGTTTCCCATACATTCAGATTTCATATGCAAATACCATAAGTGACTTGGTCATGTCTGTTCATCGATTAGATGTAAAATAACGTGTCCATTATCTTTCAAATTAGCACACACTTACACATTAAACGTGTTTGAATAGGTGAATGTGTTTGATTCACCCACAACACAAGATAATTGTGATTTGTTTACAGTCAAGCATGACAGTGGTAGCGCCATGCTTTGATGCTGCACGAGTGCTGCCACCACTGGGAAGCTGTGGTTCGTAAACAAAAACATGAATTCCAACATGCACTGTGACATTCTGAAGCTGAGGATGAAGATCCTGCCATGGGAAACAGGACCGCCTGATAGTTTTCCCACATGCAAGAATTCCATGCCCAAGAGTGTTAAAGGAAAGAAGAACAATGTAGAGGCACAATTTGGACATGTGGCTCACTTGTTTTGCCAGCCACTCAGACAATAATGGCTGTGTTGAGTCATTTTCAGTAAATCTACTGCTTTAGAGCACTGCTATTTCTGTATTGTTAGTTAAAATGCTAGCACTCGAGTTTTGAATCGAGATTGGAATACATGAGTAACAACAAAAGTGTACAGGAAGTACCTCGAATGGCTAGTGAGCGGAGATCTTTCAAATGTGGGAGGACATCAAGTGCACCATCCAATGCAGTTTTATCCTCAGAGCCAAGTTTCAAGTACTGTATCCCTCTAAGGTGATCCGGAATGGAGCCCCATAGCCGTGGCAGTACAGATGCCCCACTTCGGTAAACATCCAGTGTCAGCCTAGTATCTGTCAACACAGCTGAGAGCTCCGCAGTGGGGGGTAAAGTTGGTGTCAGACACATCACAGAAGAAGAGGATGAGGAGGAAACACCAGCATCATGATGGATGGGGGTACTTGAGGAGGAAAGGCTGGATATGAATGGATTACAGATGTCCATGAAGCTGGAAGGGGACACAGAGCCATCATCCCTCTCATCTCTATGGCTCTGTTCTTCAGTGGTTGTCCCTGATTCCACCCAGTCATTATCTAAAATGTCAGGTGCTTCACGTCTGGATGTAGTCTTTAATGTTGGTGGTGTCGTTCCACCATGTTCTTCCTTCGACCTGCAAGCTCCTAAACTCAGGTTGTTTGCGCCATCTTCCTCGCTGGTGTTATCTTCCTCGTCGTTTTTCTCCATTAAAAACACACTTTACGTCACTTAAGAGTAAGCAAAGTTGTGTTATCGGCTTCATTTGTCTGTGCGCGGAATAAGTCTGTACATGTTTATTGTCATTGAAAGTTACACCATATTATCTTATTTGATCTATCGCCATTGACAGTACTCACCGTGTTAACGCAAATGATCGCCATTAAT
Source organism: Doryrhamphus excisus (assembly GCF_030265055.1). Taxonomy (NCBI): domain Eukaryota; kingdom Metazoa; phylum Chordata; class Actinopteri; order Syngnathiformes; family Syngnathidae; genus Doryrhamphus; species Doryrhamphus excisus. The sequence continues at coordinate 17,901,486 of NC_080471.1, forward strand.
AGATCTGATATTAAATACCACGACTCGCCTTGAATGTAGGGTGTTGTTATATTACAAATTCTAAAATAATCTTTAACTATCTTACGAAACCAACTAGTCCCGGTTCAGACTTCCGCAAATCCACTTGACGTCATGAGTGTTTGCTCGTTTCGTATACCGTATACTGCCGGTAGGGTGTAAAACGTGGATTGCTGATTAAAAGCAGGGAGCTCCACCCGTTTGGCTTTTGTTGTACTAATAACAAACGTCTCTTTGCGGACGCCGCGAAAGTTTCAACTCAAGGCGGGATTTATGGAACAGTATGGAGGTTGGGTATTGCTATCGGTCAGTGGGTGGAGCTGTTTACTGCGCTTTGACGTTTATGCTTTGTGCAGAGTGTGAAAACTGTAGTTTATCCTGTGCAGGGACGCCGTATGGGCGTGGGAGATGTTGACACAATTCCAAAAAGAGATAATTATTTACTGCAAGCAATTAAAGTGAAATAGGCTGTCCGTCAGCTGATCAAACGTTTATGACCATAGCCTTTAAAGTCAAAATCTGGGCAAAAATATGAATACTGTCTAATTTACTGTCAGGTATATTTACACTGCCATGATCTATGAATGGCAAAAGCAAAAAGGCTTTTGTTATTTAAATGTTGTCAAACTTTTGAGCTGCATAAGCAAGGTTTCTTCAGCATTGCTGAGGTTAGATGCATTTGAAGCTTCTCAAAGATCGAGAAGTTATGGAATAAAGTCAAGTGGTAAACCCAAAATATGTCACTGGGCCTGTGTTGTTGGGTCAGGAGAGCACCAAACATGATACATTGAAAGGTGGAAAGAATTTTTTTTTCTGATAAAAGCAAATTTTAACCTCAACATTCTGATGGCTTCCAACACTACCGGCAAAACAGATCCCATCTGAGGTGTTTTCCACACAGCACAGTGGAGGGGGCACCATCATGATCGTGGTGCTTTTTCCTTGAACGGAACAATAGAGCTTTAGGTTGTGCAGGGGCGTCAAACGGCAGATGGATATGTGGAGATGTTACAGGAGGTAACATGCCCTTGTGACGAGGACTTCTTCCAGAGGAATAACGTGTTCCCCTGACCTAAATCAAAATGAAAATGGATGGTAAGGGACGTTTACAAAAACATACATTAGTTTCAGACAGTGGATGCCCTCCATGACGCCATCTTGACCACCTGGAGCAACATTCCCATAAGCCTCCTGGAAATATTGAAAAAGAAACACGTCAAAAGTGCCACCTAGTGGTCATCACGAGGTACCGAATTATTTTGCTATTCATTCACTCATTCATTCGTTTTCTACCGCTCTTTCCCCACAAGGGACGTGGGGGTGCTGGAGCCTATCCCAGCTGTCTTTGGGCGAGAGGCGGGGTACACCCTGGACTGGTTGCCAGCCAATCACAGGGGACATATAGACAAACAACCATTCACACTCACATTCATACCTATGGACAATTTGGAGTCGCCAATTAACCTAGCATGTTTTTGGAATGTGGGAGGAAACCGGAGTACCCGGAGAAAACTCACGCATGCACGGGGAGAACATGCAAACTCCACACAGAGATGGCCGAGGATGGAATTGAACCCTGGTATCCTCGCTGTGAGGTCTGCGCGCTAACCACCCATCCGCCGTGCCGCCCTATTTTGCTATTCCTTCATTTTCTACTGCTTATCCTCACGAGGGTCGCGGGAGTGCTGGAGCCTATCCCAGCTGTGTTCAGGCAGAGGCGGGGTACAACCTGGACTGGTCGCCAGCCAGTGCACATATACACAAACAATCATTCACACTCATTCTTTTGCCATAAAATATTGAAATATTAACATATTTCAAAGATGAAATTAATTGTTTAATGGGTAAGGAATAATATATCAACGTTGTGCAAGGGAGGGTAGGAGGGTTTGTATAATACCCATCCATCTATTTTCTGTGCCGCTTACCCTCACTAGTGTCACGAGGTATGGTGGGACCTATCCCAGCTAGTTAGTATAATAAGCGTTAATTTTTGCATTTACATGCTCAGCATTATTTGGCCAGTGGTCCTCCCTTGCTCTATTGGTGACACCAGTGATGCTTTTTGGCAGTGTTTGGAAACTCAATAATTATTTGCTCATTTTTTGTAAAATACACCAGCTGGGATGGCTACATTTTTTGAGCGGAAGTGGAATAATATAATACACCGCCTGTTGTTGCATGTGAAGTATTCTAAATTCCCAATGTCTTCAAATCCATTAATTACTGGGTAAGATCAAATCAACTGCCACTGTGTGAATCAGATGGTGGTATTCTTTTAGGCCCTTCTAATCTTGCTTTGACTGTCAACAATCAATACACACAAGACACACTGTTTTTTTTTTTGTTTTTTTTGCTTTACTGTACCCTGAACACAAGAAAATATGGTCTCTGGGGAATCATGTTCTAACTTGCATCACCACACAACAACATTAAAAAGGAACATTCCACATGAAATTATTTTGGTGTGTTTCACTTAGATGCGAGGGATTCGTAAAAAAACAACAACACACAATTTAGTAACTGCATTTCCTATGTTCCCACTCCACTTGCCAAGTGACATTTGTGCATTGTGTTGATGTTTTCCCAACTCCTCAGAGCGTTGCCAAGACAACAAAGCAGAACCTCTACTTGATAGATTTATGTGCAGAAGTTTATTGTAATCAATATGTTTAAAGGAAGTAGTTACTTAGGTACTCAAACTAAATACATTCTTCAAAATTAACCACTAAAACGAAGGCATGAAACTAAACTATTTCTAAAAACAGTTAGTAAACAACACCGGTTAATATTAAGCACTGCACGTGACATTTGTTAGTCGTCTCCAATCGTGCTCACCAGAGTTCCAGTATTGCGGCATGTGATTGGTCGCCATTCCAACCACGTCTATTTTCATTGGTCAATGAGCTTTGCGGCGTCAATCATGAGTGGACACACGAGTTATTTGTAAACCCGCCCTCCTTGGGCATAAAAACGTAACTAATGCTCGACAACACTATAGTTTCTGGGGTAAACTACCGTGTCTTAGACATTTCGCTCGGCGTATTTAAAGTAAAGTATCCGTTTCGTCAAATTTTCTGTCGCTGTTTTTCAATAATGCTAGTTTAGCGCTGTAATATGGGACAAAGGTCGGGGTAACTAGAAAGCGCTGTCAACTTAAACACAGCATGTAAACAGCCACTAGTAATATCAGGAGCGCTACGTAGACCTTGAAAGTAGATTGTTTTTTTTCATCTTATTCATTTCCCAAGACCAGGGAGGGAACATTGTTTTCTCGCTGGCCGACGACCTTCGACCTTCCTGTCATCGAGCGGCATGTTCCCTTTAGATTCGCCATGGAACCTCTCATTCGCAGGTTGCGGCTTCCTTGGCATTTACCATGTTGGTGTCGCCAGCTGTCTGCTGGAGCAGGCTCCTTTCCTAGTGCACAACGCCAAGCACATCTACGGGGCTTCAGCCGGAGCCCTCACCGCCACTGCTCTGGTCTCTGGCGTGTGTCTAGGTATGTCACTTTCATCACCAGTACACTGAACTGTGGGAAGATCATCCTTACACAACAGCTAATTTATTTAAAGTGGGAGCCCTGCATGCAAAAACAATTCTAAATGCTGCAAAAGAACAAAGAATGACGAATGTGTATGTAATTTTTATAGACACTAAAAAGTGAGCTAAAATCTGAAAATCAAGTGAGTGAGACAGGCACAGCAGCTAAAAACAACAACATATTTTTCAAAACTGCTAAGGTAACTTTATTTGTGTTCAAAGGTAAATTGATTGATTTTTAGTTTCTATAGTGAGACAGTAAACAGTGTCTGGGATGAGCTGACAACTCCATAAATCTGTTTTTTGGGGTGTAGTGAAGCATTCTCTAACAGGACCATTATTTTTCTTAAGCTACTACACCTCCCCTTACATTTTCTTGCACTTCACCACTGTTTTAGACTATTTAAATGATACCTGTTTACATGGAAATACCTGTTTAGAAAGTGATGGTAAACAGGAAGCACTTATGTAATGTTCTTGTAACCCCTGACCACAAGTGTGATGTTCAGAGGCAATGGTCACGCTGAATGAATATTGGACAATGTGCAGCCTTTGTGTGTCTGGAAGAGTGAAATACAGTGGAACCTTTTGAGGTTAAACACAATCTGTTCTGGGGTGTTAGCTGACCTCCAAATTGTTCAGATTTAGATCATTTTTTTCCCAATAACAAATACCGATAGTATAAATCACAGAATCGGTTTCATAGTCAAACTCATTCCACCATAAAACCATCATTAACGGTACAATTACAGCTCTTTAAAGTAACATTTTTCTTAACATCATACAACTGTAGCCATGAACATACATTTGTACCCAAAATATGAAATAATACAAATAAGCAGAAGACAAATTAAAATCTGGAACTTACTTATTAGTAGTAACACGGTCAATGTAAGAACTGTAAACACACTGATAAAATAGAAAATGCAAATGGTAAACACTAATGAATAAGAGAATGCAAACTGTAAACGCACTGATAAATAAGAGAAGACAAACTGTAAGCGCACTGACTGCATTGGAAAGTGATAATTCAGAGGCTAATATGAGGTTAAAAAGACTTATTCATGAATACATCTTACTAATATCCATGACAATATAATGAACATTGACTTTAGTGTTAATGTATGAGTCCCTGTAAATCCTGCATGGAAGTGATTAATAATAATAGTAATATAGCGTATATTAGTGATGGACATGGGAGTTAACACTTGCATATTCATGTTAAAACACTGAAATATTTTTAGTTAATGGTGGACATGTGAATTAACAGCTGCATTTATTGTTATTTATTTCAAAGAAATGCAACTTACATGATAACACGGTAAACACTGTAATAAGTCTTAGATAATGGTGTGCATTTGAATTACCAGTTGCATTTATTGTGTGTTTACTTCAAAGAGATGCAACTTACGCCATATTAAATGTCGTAATACTCTTTCTTAATAAGTGTCATGGTATATTGTTTTACAAAGTCACATCTTACCATGGCGTAAAAAAGTTCACTTTTTACTTCTAGTAACAAATTCAGGAATGTTTACATTTAACTTCTGTCTTTTTTTCCAAATAGTGTTTGTTTATTTGGTTGGCAATAATCTGTTTTGCATACATTGTGACTTTTCACATTGCATTCACAGGAGAAGCTGGTGCCAGTATCATTGAGGTTGCCAAGGAAGCAAGGAAGCGCTTCCTCGGCCCCATGCACCCTTCCTTCAACATGGTGAAGATCGTACGGTTTATGTTACGACGCACTTTGCCTGTGGACTCTCACCATCTTGCCAATGGAAGGCTGGGAATCTCTTTGACCAGAGTAACAGATGGAGAAAATGTCCTTGTGTCTCACTTCAACAGCAATGAGGAGATTGTGCAGGTATTGTAGCAGTAAATGTCCTCCATGTGTAATGTAATAGTTTTGCTGGTAATACAATACCCACCTGTGTTCCCTAGGCATGTGTGTGCAGTGCCTACATCCCGGTGTATTGTGGCCTTATTCCTCCCACACTCCAAGGAGTGGTGAGTGGTACATTTTTTGTTGGCATGACAACAGTAGCAGATTTAAAATAAATTCAGTATGTTCACTTTGAGTGAATTTGCAAATGTTTCGGCTATTTGTATTGTGTTGTGTATAGAGCAGCTACACACAGCACAGAAAGCTTTCTAGATCTTCCAGAATCTGTACCTATTCCAGCTGGATTTCTTTAGATTTTGTGCTTCCCATGAAAACAGTCTGTTTTAATTTATCCCCTCCCCACCCCCCACGGCCTGCCTCCAGGCATGCTCACTCTGCTGTGGTTGGTCACACTTCTAAGTGCTCACAAGGACTTCCGGATAGATGCCGAACCCAACTTTTAAGGAGTTGATAAACTGTATATGAGTTGATAATAAACGGCCAATTATCTTTTTAAATGTCCGCTTTTAACATAAAGCTATATGTGTTGGATTCTAAATCCGATCCGGAAGTAGAGACTGGACAGTTTGTAGTTTCTCAAGAAACATAAATAGCTTTAACATTTTAGCATTAGGTTTTCTACAACATGGGTAACATGGGACTACCAGTATTAAAATAAATGCTAGTAGACCCACTGATTGTGGTGGGAAATGGCTATTAGAAACTCCAGATTCGGTTAGCTTGTAATTTGTACTCTGCTACCTATATGCACACTCTATAATGCTACCGAGACAACCGATTTTGTTCCATGATACTTAAAATACACAAAATAAACACAGTACAGACACTGATAAGTTGTTACTTACTGCTTGCTCTTCTGACTCACCGACACGACCAAGTAACGTTGGAAAGGCGTCGGCTTCAGCAACAGTTTGTCGGCTAGTCCAACTGCATTCTGGCCGATGTTCACGAAACTGTCCAGTGTGAAACGCCGTTGACACATTTAAATGTTTTTCTTTTGCTGGGAGGGAATCAGGAACTCCAGCCACTTCTGCCTGATGTTTGCCTCGTTAAGAATTGTAAACAAATGTAACTTTCCGGAAGAAACACCGGAAGAAACACTTCCTAGGAGACATTGCTCACACTGTAAACAGAGAAGCAGAGCTTGGAGGAGTGCGGAGAGCTTATCTGTCCTACAGCGCCCGGGGCTCTGTGATGTCACAGAGTGCCAGTGGTAGAAAAAAACAAACTTAATTATCTGAAACTTTGGCATCATTTCACATGGGAATACAACATTGTAGCAACCATTTAGAAAAGTGGAAAAATGAAAAAAGAACAGGTCCCCTGTCCTTTTTGGCTGTCATCCATTACTTTGGAAAATTGTCATTGTGAATGTTATATGTGCTCCAGTTTCTCACTAACGGGCAAAGTTGAACTTCTAGTAGTACACAGCAATGAGGTTCTGCAAAATGTTATTGTGTAATAGCAGCCTCCAACACCCGTCCCTCTGTGGCCTTTGTGATGGATTTTCAAAAGCTTGCATGCGCTTGTGTGTACACATAGCTTGTGATCAAAATATTAGAGTGGCAGCGCCAGATGTGACTGTGTTGGCTCAGACTTATCGGGTGTTCTGTCCTTGCCTGCTAACAAACAAAAAAAGAAAACAACCTTGCGTAATTGTTTTTTTTAACATTTGAAACCAAACCTGGTTCACACTTTGAGTTCTGATTACTATATTGGAAAACAACAGTGTTGTGCACTTGAAAATCAGCCAAAAGTTGCAAAAAAAAATACACTCCCATATGACCATTGACCCCATCCTCTGTAGCCTTCTTAGATTTCATATCTTTCTAACTCAATAGATAGCTTATTGCGACAGAACAATGAGAATTTTTTTTTTCCTAAACAAGAGCTGGGAAGGAACATGTATTGACCTGACCTTTGACCTTAACCTTCTCAGCCATCCTTTGTCAGATTGGAAAATAAATATATCACACTTATCCCTATATGGTTGTGCTCAAAATGCTTTGGAAAACTTGCTTCCATACATATAATACAGATATCCGCAACGTTATGTAATGACTTGCAGGAAGTTAGTTGCTAAATCCTGCCTGCTAAGATGTTTTAGTTCATGTCAGACATGTTTTTTCCACCAAAACTTTTGCATGGACTTGCCCCACATCCTTTGAAGGCTTGGTCAAACTTTGGGATTTAATAACAGCATCACAATGTGAAGTGTTTGTTAGAGAAATACTAGTACAGGCAACAAAGTATGGGTGCATATTTGGTCAAATGTAGTGTGCAGTCACACAGTAAGACAATTTAACCACGATCATTATATAAAATAATTTTCAGGCGGCAACAATTGCTTTAAACACAATAGAGTAGTAGAAGTAAATATTTGGTATTGGAAAACAGCATTCAGTTCTAACGAGGCATTACTGGTGACTAATAGTGGGTCCATACCACCTGCTCATTGCATCAGCAGGTCAGTTTTATAATATTTATTACGTTACCATGTCTACATGACCATATGTTTTAGTCCTCTAGACATAGAGACTTTCTTTATTGTCGTTGCACAATAACACAGCAGTGAAATTGCCAATGAAATGTTGTTGCCTGGCTCCTGTGTAATAATAATGTGGAGAATAAACAGATGACATCAAATATGAACAACAATGTACAGCGTAAACAGTAATTTGTACAAATGTCTACCATATTCTATCTGCCGATACAAACTTTGGCTCTCTTTTTTCCATCCAGCGCTATGTCGACGGAGGAATCTCTGACAATTTGCCTCACTATGAGCTGAAAAACACAATCACTGTGTCCCCGTTCTCTGGAGAGAGTGATATCTGCCCGCGAGATACCTCCACCAACATACACGAGCTCCGCTTCACCAACACCAGCATCCAGTTCACTCTCACCAACCTTTACAGAATTTCCCGGGCACTTTTCCCACCAGATCCAATGGTATGTTTTTTCTTTCCTGCTCGATATATACACATTCCATGGACTCATTGATTGACTCAGATGAACTGCAGTGAACTTAATGAATGATTTTTTGTCGTGACTAGGTTATGAAAGCCATGTGCAAACAAGGATATAATGACGCACTACACTTCCTAAAGAAGAATGGCAAGTTATGTTTGTTATTCAGCGTGGCTACACAGCGTGACAACTTATTATTGTTACAATGTGGGCTGAGCAAATATAAGCAAGTAAAAAAAAATCCTTGATTAATGGAGATAAAACACTAACATATTTGTTTTTTATGCTGCAGGATTGCTCAATTTCTATGGCCCCCACATAGACCGAGCCCTGCATGCAAACAGGGAAGAGCATGATGATCATGCTAATGGTGGATTGGAGAAAAAGTCAATGACCGTTCATCCTTCAATAGAAGAGCAGATCATTGTTCACCTTCCTCCCACTCTGCACAAAGGTGTATAAGCGTAATATAAACTGTTATTTTAACACAATGCAACCTGTCATTTCAAATGAGCTAGAAATAGCATCACTATTGAGAGTTATAAGGCATAATAGATCTTAAATCCGAAAAAATATGAAGTTCTTTCGTCAATGTGTGCTTCTTTGCCTCCCCCTGCAGCCCTGATTGAGGCCTGCACAGAGAGAAGAAGTCTGGTGCAGTCGCTAAGCAACCTGCTTCCTGTCAGGATGGCATCTGCTATGATGCTTCCCTACACTCTCCCTCTGGAGTCTGCTTTGTCCTTGACTCTCAGGTACTGTTGGATTGCTGTATTATGTCTATTTACAAGCCACTATGTTGTTTTAATATGATCAGATCTTTGTTTTCATACATAGGCTTTTGGAGTGGCTGCCAGATGTGCAAGAAGATGTCAGTTGGATTCGAGAGCAGTTACTAAAAGTTCTTCATCATGTTCTGCGTCAGGCCTCCAAAAGCATCACCCAGCGTGTTTATGCTCGGTAAGCAACTGTGAATTCACACATACCACTTACAGTTTCTGTGTTTTCAGAAACATAAATGGATAGTCCTTTCTGTAATGTCATTCACATCAACCTAACATACCTGCTCAAGTACCAGCTTGTCAAGAAAGGAGAATATTTTTAACCTGTTGGGTGATATAATAATTGCCACATGTCTTCCTTTCAAGTGGAAGAAGTTGCAGCACTCCTTTTGTTGAGGCTTTGATGTTGTACATCAATTTTGTGGAAAACCAAAAATGTGAAGAATTTTAATACATCCCAAATCAGATGTTTCATGTTTAAATGATCAATTTTTTTTGTTGGAAAACATTCAAACGTAGAATAGCATTCAGCAGAGTACAGAGATATATCAAACCTGAACTTTTGTGGAAAAATTGTGAAGCTCAGATTTGGCCCAACCATATTGTGGCGAGCAGCGCTTTCTGCAATCAGTAGTGTATGCTTTGACAAGAGTGTGGCAGTCAGTAGATGGCAATGAATGGCACTCAAATTTAATAGATCCTTGTTTGAATGGTTGTGTCACTTCTGCTTGGCAACAGATTGCAAAAATGAATAGCTTTTATTTACTGTATAGAGGTAATTACATTCAGTAGAACAGGGAATACATGGAACAAAATATAGGCCTGACCGGTGGAATGCTCCACGAAAACCCATGTCTGAAAATTCCAAAGGTAAACATAATTGGTAACATGCAGGTGCTACTTACAAGAGGCTTTTCTGAGTCATGTTATGTTCCCAGAACATGTCTGCACAACTGATATGCTAATATGTACTCTAGATTTTCCTGCCATCTGGAGCTGCACCACTACCAATCCCTCCCTTCCCAGTTCCGCTCCACCAGCCTGTTTGCCACCTGGATGGGTAGCGGCAGTCTTTCAGTCCAGGACATCTTCACGCGTCTAGACCAGTACAAGAGACAGCTGCTCTCCGGTGCATTTTGCATAAACATGGATCTGGAAGGATCCTTCAAAGCTGGGCCCATGTTAACAGATGACGAATCTGCTCTGTTCCTCCCTGCAGAAAGCTTCCCATTGCACAAAGGTGGTCTTAACCTTCCACCGGCTGCCGACTCCAAAGACGCTATGCAGCACTGCGATTCAGACTTGTTAAATGTAGAATCAGATGAAACAAGTTACTATCAGTTTTAAATATGTTTAAAAAGCTGAGAGTGGAAGCTTCCTTGTAGGGGCCTTTTTTAAGACAATTGTAAATGGTAATAATTTACCATTGCATGCAATAATGTATTCAAATGCATACATTTTATGTAAGCCCTTAGTAGCTCAAAAAAGTCAAAAGATGAAGCACATCAGAAAGTTTGAGGCAAGTGTGTACATGTGTAAATCCTGAAGAGTAATACTCAGTAAACAAGCATGTACTCTTGATTTGGTATGGCTGAAGCAGGTGGGTGTTTATGTTTTTGTGGAATGTGGTTCTACTTGATTGGAGTTTGGCCTTATGCATGAAAATATATTGTACTGGAACAAGTGGATGATTTTAAAGCTTGTAGTATATGTGCATTGGTTAGAGATTTGAAACACTTTAAGAGTGCAGGAAGGAAACTCTTGAGCCAACCGCTCACTATTGCAAATAGTTACTCCATACATTTGAAACAAGTGCCAATGCAGTATTATGAACTTGATACACTGTCTTTTGTCTCAGGTATGCATGTACTGTGTGTGGATGTCTTTGTGGTTATTTTTATACGTGTGTGTATAAATACTAATCATGTTTTCTCAGCATCTTGAGGTACTTACAGCTTTTAAAAACAGAGTTTGCTCTGTCTGACTTTTAAGAACTTGTTTAACCAAAGAATCAGTGTGTCTATAATGCGGTGGACTGAATCACTGTTATTTACAGTGATAGTTAATCTATATCTATTGTCTTGGCCTTTTACTTTGCGTTATTAGAAACCGCAACTGTGTGGCCTTAAACTCTTATGTTCTAATTGTCAAATGCATTTAATGTGTAATGAAATGGATACAGGGAATAACATTTTTTGTGACCAACAAATAAACTGGTGTTTAATACAAACTGTTATGGTGGCATTGCACTTTATCCAGATAAGCTGCAAGATATCAAACAAATGTTATATTTATTTTATATTTAGCGCAGCCCTACACGCTAAATATAGCGGCCATCTTGCTAAATTGTCAACACCGATGACCAGTTCGGGTAAAGTTGGTGTTCAGCCAAATGTAATACAAGTAAATAGAACCACTTGGTACTTAGGAGCGCAGACAAGTCAGAACATTTACGTGTGTTGATCTGACAAATATTAAGTCACTTTGATCAAATCTATAATTACTACAGCTTATACTCGGGGCAATAACTGCCGCAAGTGTACAACTGTGATGGTAAAAACAGCCACACATGACTCATTGATGCTGACATTGGGGGTGACGAGGTAGGTTGGATTACAAGGTTTAAAGTGTGCACTTAATGTGCAGTTCCAATGATACCTTGCACACTGCCATTTCCATATTACGTGTATTATCATTATAGCGGCAATTCCATAGTTCAGTCTGCTTCTTTTGTGACAGTTTTTCTCCAAATTAGAAATCTTGTCATGTTTTAATCTCGGTCACCCCTAGAATTATATATTAAACTATATAAACATAATACTTTAAGCACAAAATACGTATTAGAAAAGCACATTGATCAGCCATATCTGAGAAACTTCCACAAAGTGATTCTATCACTCGAACTAATCGTTATATAATTGACACCACATATGTATCTGTTGTGCTATCTTGCATGAGCAGTTAAACCATGAGTCACTGATAAGCTGAGGGAATCATGGTGACATTCTGGTGTCAGGCTGTTGTGTCAGGGAATGGACCCTGTAGTATACAACTGTTGTAAATGCAGCACACTCCTCTAAGTCACAATTCATTTATAGTGGCTTTATGATAGTGGCTTCTAGGAAGTGGCACCCCCTGACTGTGACCACAGAATTAGGGTCACCAGCATTAACTTTAGACAGAGATGTAGGATTTAATAGGTTGCAGTGTGTACATGGTGTAAGCCACACAAACACAATAATACTTTTATACATTTTTCATCATTTTCTTTCCCTATTTGAAAATGGTAACTTGGTAGGCTACATGATAAACACAGAAAGTGAACAAATAACCGTATCAATAGGGTAAGATTTACGTCATGACATTTTTTTGTGAGTTTGGAAGGCTTTGTCTTGCGCCTTGCGCGTTAACGTCTGGCGACTACGAGATAGTAACAATTTTATGGGACCTAACATGGTTTCACACACACACAACTGCCGTGGACTTATGTATCCAGTCATTCAGGCCAAGTTAAGGCACTCCCAAGTTAAAAAAAAAACAAAACAAAACAAAAAACATCATTTTCCGAGGGACATTAAATGCAGCACCAGAGCTGCCACTCAGCCAGACATTTGTCGTGAAGTTTCCTACTTTGTTTTTCAGCATCTGTCCACTAGGGGGCGCAGCCCGGGTGAGGCTCACAATCCAATCGTTCATCCACACTCGTCTCCCGCACCATGAACTGAATGTGTCCGGGACAGATCAGGGAAGATGGCGGCCACTGACCAGTCCCGGTCCGAAGCTGCCAAACAACGACGGCAGGATCAGCTCCAGCGATGGCTGGGCTCGGAGACCGACCGGACAGACCCGCAGGCTCGGCATACGGCGGACGGCTCGGGGTCTCGTCGGGCGAGGGTCCGTTTCGCTCAGGGAGCCGTGTTTATGGCCGCCTGCTCCGCCGGGGACCAGGAGGAGGTGGCGGCGCTTCTCCGGCAGGGAGCTGACATCAACCACGCCAACATTGACGGCTTGACAGCACTCCACCAGGTCGGAAGTCATTTTCTATATTATTCAACTTAAACCAATGTCACCGTTTGCGGCTCAAAAGAGTGCACAGCTGAGCTAATCTAAACATTTCCGTTAGCTTCTAGTGGCGCTTAAAGTTGGAGCACATCACTTTGTTCTCTTTGTGTTGTTGTTGTTTTTCTTATTTTTAAACAAGTCGTCATCAGCAGCACCATATGTGGCTTGTTTGGACACATTATTACACACTGTGTCGCTTAGTGTCACATTTGTTGCTAACAAGAGAGGATACTTTTTTGACATGACAAAAAGGTCTAACAATACATCCCCCATTATCCCAATTGACACAGCGAGCTCTTCTAGAACACATCCAATTATTCTGCTTAAACACACATACTTCTTTGTTGTTCTATTCTTGAGTCGGACTGGATATATTCACAGTTATATAAGCCTTAAGCAATGCATTAGTTCCCCTTCTACTACCGTGCATCATGTCGTAAACAGATCATTTGACTAATAAAGTTTGCACTGCTTGAGTTCAGCTTTTAAAATAGCTACTTAAGTATCTGCACACGCTAAAGCAGGGTTATTCAACCGGTGGCCCGTGGACAAAGTCTGGCCTGTGAATTGCATCAAACCCGGCTTCAGTTTAGTTCAAAAGGTGTGAGTGACACGAACAGATTTGTTTTAAACATAAGAATAAGAATGTGACAAACATTCTGCATCTTGGACCAGCATTTTTGCAGTAGGTGCTTAAAAATTGTATTATAAAAAAATGATATATAAAAATTATATATTTTTGGCCTGTGTTTTTGCAGTAGGGATTTCCAAACAGCAGAGAAAGCATGTCACATAGAGGATCCTTGGCTAGCATTTTTGCAGTTGGTTCTAAAAAAACAGCAGAGGAGTCATGTCATACAAAGTGGACTAGGATAGCGGAAGAGTTCTGCCATACAGATGCTGGGGTCCCCAAATACCGGTCCGTGGGTGGGGCTGAACCGGGCCGAGCAATGATTAAAAAAAAAAAAAAAACAACCCCCCCCCCTCCCCCAAATTTTTAAAATAGTTTTGTAAATAACTATGTATAATAATATGTAAATGCATATGAATTTTGGAACTACTTTCTTGGAAAAAATAATACACAGTTTAAAAGCCCATAGTTTTTGCATGTTTATGTCATTTCGTTTAGTTATGTTTCACACAGGGCCCCTTGGGCATCGCTGCGTGGAGTTTGCATGTTTTCCTCGTGTGTGTGTGGGCTTTCTCCGGGTACTCCGGCTTCATCCCACGTTCCGAAAACATTAATGTTAGGTTAATTGGTGACTCCAAATTGTCCATAGGTATAAATGTGAGTGTGAATGGTTGTCTGAATGTTGCCTATAATTGACTGACGACCACCCTGGGACATGACAGTCTTTAAATATATTTGACTAATAATAGGCTATAGTCAACCACCAAAACAGCGATAATTTATTTAAGACACGGGGAGCTCTGTTCAAACCGCGATGTAGCGAGGGACGACTGTACCCTTTACAAACAGCAGGTTCCTCCTGTCACATAGTAGATTTTGGATCTTGTCACATTGAAGATCTTAGACTAGGGTTTTTGCAGCACATCCTTAAGGACAGCAGTAGTGTGTGCCTGTTCTTGGATTAACACTTTGGTAGACTACAAAAAATGTATTAATATACAGGGTCAGGCAAAATGATCTGACATATTTGTATGTTAAATTAAAGGCAAATAAAGTAAAGAAACAAAAAAGTGTTTTTATTTTTGAAAAGTACATATAATGCCATTCTGTTTCATTATGTTTTAAAAATTAAATCAGTTCCGGTGGTGCAAGGTCAGCCGGTTGATTTTCGTTTCAATGCAGATCCAGTAGCTCTGATGTTGGTAACCCATAACAAGATGGTGTTTCCAGCTGGTACGGGATCATGTCTACCAAGATTGAAGTGGAAACGGAACGATGCTCACCAGTCCAATTCATGGCAGCAACTGAAAAAGAAACAAAAAGCAATAGCATTTTATCAAAAAATGTCTCTTTTGTGTTTCTTTACTTTATTTGACTTTTATTTAACCTACCAATGTGTCAGATCATTTTGCCTGACACTGTGTAAACGTAGTTATTCTGTTTTAGGTTAACACTGTAACTGTGACTTTATTCATAGGGGTGGGTGGAGGTTTGCTCCCAGGACAATTTAATAGAATATTTTCTGGCCTGCTTGCACACGGTGATGTCATGATCAGAGTTAAAAGTAGTGTTCCTGCCCCCCCTACCCAATATACTTGTATGGTGCAGCTGCTGTGTCCACTTTGTGTGCCAACAATTTTCTGCAAACGTGCTCTCTTTTGGTTGAGTCACTTACATCACCCAATGTGGTCCCCTCTTTTCACCATCCCTTTTCTCCTAGTGTTGCTCATCAGTTCCCGGGGCGACCGGAATTAAATATACTTCATACTTTCCGTCCTCTCCATTCAAAAAAAAAAAGCCTTATGTCTTCACCACCACCACAATTTCTCTCCTTTGCCACCCCTCCTCCAACCTCTCCCCCTCTTGCCAATTCCCCATGGAGGGGACTTTTGGGAGTTCAAGATGAGGAAATGGAAAACTTTTCTCAAACAGCAGGAGCTGCTGTTGTCAAAGGCGCGTTCCACAATGAGTCACTTGATGAGCGAGGGAAGGAGTCTGCTGGGAGGCTGTGTTGCCCTTCTTGTAGCATCCAGGGTGCCACAAGTACCCTCTGTTCATTCATCCAGCCTGTTACTCACCCACTCACTCACTCGGCTGCCTTTGGAGCTACCCCATATAGTTGTATAGCAAACCTTATTGGAAGTATAAATAAGGAAGGCAACTTTGTGAATAGTTGATTTCTAATCCTAAAAGCAAAGCTTCTTAGATGGCGTAAGATGGCTTGACGGACAAGATTGTGTGTGGCTCTAGACAAGCTGCGAAAGAGCAAGAGTGCAACAGCAGTTATTTTTTTTTAAGTTAATACACATGTTGGACTGTTTCCTTATTCCTTTGAGTGCTGACAACACATGGAGTTCACTAAAGTCAGCCTGTAAGCGGCTTAGCTGAGGCTGCAGGGAGTGTTGTCACACACAACACAGAACTGGTGACTGGTTACTAAGATGCATATAAATTTATAAAGCTAACAATTTTGAACCCAAATTGTATTAATCAGTCCTCATAAATTACCGTAATTTCCGGACTATAGAGCGAACCTGATTATAAGCCTCACCCACTACATTTTTAGAGGAAAACCGATTTTGTACTTACACAAGCCGCACCTGTATATAAGCCGCATGTGCCCACATTAAAACATGTAAACATATTTACAAAAAAAGATGGCTTTTATTACCTCTGAAAGCTTTTTTTCGTCTTTTTACATTGCTCCAGTTCTTCCCGCTGCCGTTTCCAGCGTCTCACCATCGATTCGTTTATGCCAAGTTTACGTGCAGCAGCTCTGTTTCCTTCTTTATCGGACAGCTCGATTGCTTGTAGATTGAAAGCTGCGTCATATGCCTTTCTTTTTGCATTTTCCATGATGAGGGTATGTTCACGCTAATTTAATTTAAGCACAAGACAAGAAGTTGCAGTCTTCCTCGACGCATATATTCCACCGATCTTAATCTTACCTTTTCTACTCGAGAGCCCCTGGCGGCCGTTAGAAAAATTACATAAATTGGCCGCATCACTGAATAAGCCGCAGGGTTGAAAGTTTGGGGGAAAAAAGTAGCGGTTTATAGTCCGGAATTCACGGTAATAAAGTGTATTTTAGTGGAATAACTCAGTGGAATTAAACTGTGCTGTGGGTTGTTCACTCATGCTATATGCCATCCTCTTCCTGCACAGCCATATGCTGATAGATTCATGTTAGTCTGTGCAAGCCACTAATGAGTGACAGCCATTAAAGAAAAACTGCTCTTTTATGACTTATGAAAGTATTTCGAATGTTGTATTCTCGTGTTAAACAATGCCAAAGTTTCAAATAATGAGGTATGCGCATTTGGAAGTGAGCCCTGAAGAAGTTAGGGATGCCCCAAAACGCTCAGATTTTAAAAGGCGTTGTAAAACTGCCCCATTTGTGATGTCACAGAGGGGCGGAGTTCCTTATATGGTTCATAGTCAGGAAGCATATGACCAATCACAGCGGAGTGGGGATTTACTGTTTTTTTTTAGAGGTGTCAAATTTGTGAAGTGAAACCTCTTCCTGCCTGGTTGGGGGCGAAAGACGGGGGAAACAGATAATCATGCATATGGCAATATATTGATTCATTTATTATGTGATTAATTAATTAATTTATCATCCCAGATCTAGTGCCTGTGTTTTAATCATGCAAGATGTTGTGACACCCCTACTGTTTTCTCATTGTTGCTGAGTATAACGTATAATGGAAAAATTAGGTACGCCTCTAAAATATAATGCATTCCAGTTCTACACCACACCAGCATTTTCTTATGCAGTTGGTATACTGGACCTTGCTGTTGTGGCTGGCGTGAGTATAGTGTTATGTGAAACGGTTAAGTTGTGTAAACAGCATTTCTAAAGATGGTGCAATGTACGTGGTGTCCCACAAAACATTGACACCATTTCAATTATGAACGTCTGAGTAACTGCATGCCCTAAACAAACACAATTAAATAGGATTCATGTTGAAAAATAAAATGTTTATTTATCAAGCTTTCAACAACATATTCAAATGACTACAGCTTTTATAACCAATTTCACAAAGCTATGCAAATGTTCAAGAAAGGCAAAAATGCCTTCTAATTGCTAATGAATGGAATTCTTCACCACAAAAAAAGTAAAACATTAAACTTAATTTATCACCCTGGACTTGTTGGATGGCTTCACGAGCGGTTAGCGTGTCCATAGGTATGAATGTGAGTGTGAATGGTTGTTTGTCTATATGTGCCCTGTGATTGGCTGGCGACCAGTCCAGGGTGTACCCCGCCTCTTGCCCGAAGACAGCTGGGATAGGCTCCAGCACCCCCTGCGACGCTCGTGAGGATAAGCATGAATAATTTGTTTGACCAAGTTTTAATTAGCTTTGAACATGTACAAAGTATGTACAAAGTACAAACGGATAAACATATACATAAATGAATCTCTAGTAGTCTGCCGCTCCATCCCGAAAAAGTGCTATATACGTTTTATACAGTTTTTTTTGCAGAAGTAGACACAACAAGTTGATGCAGAACTGTTTCTGCTCCTGTTTTTAAAATATCTGTAAATGTTGCCCTTAAACAACAAACCTAAACAAAGTAGGCCTCTTGACTAAACAACACCCATAGGATTCTTCATAACAAATGCATTGTGTGGTTGCGGTGTCCTCCGGCAGGCCTGCATTGACGAGAATGCTGAGATGGTGCAGTTTCTGGTAGAGAGCGGGAGCAACGTCAACATGGGCGACAATGAGGGCTGGAACCCCCTGCATGCGGCGGCATCCTGCGGCTTCATCCAGATTGCAAAGTGAGTTTTGGGTCACCGCCCCACACACACACATATTTCTTCTCTAATTGTTGGACTGTAGGACTTCCTTGTAATTCATTGCATAAATTGCCTCCCAGCAATTAATTCTTATGTATGTTACGCATTGCTGACTGTATGCATGTTTTTTGGGGTTATTTTTTAAGGTACTTGATAGAACACGGTGCTCACGTTGGGGCGGTGAACAGCGAAGGGGACCTTCCTCTGGATGTGGCCACAGAGGACGCTATGGAAAGACTGCTCAAGGGCGAAATTAAAAAGCAAGGTGATTAATATGTGACATGAGTCCATTAATTTATAATGATCTGACAGTAAAAGTATACATTCACAAAAAGTCAAGAGAATAATGCATTACATTCTTTGTCCACACACCAGTGCTGAATGTTTGTTGACACAGACTTGTGAAATGTGACAATGTGATGTTTTCTCTCCGTTGGGTATAGACCTTTTAGGTTGAAAAGTAGTGCTTTCTACCATTTTAAAATAAAGTATTGTCTCAGGCCAGTCTGGAAGGATAGCGTCCACAAGCAACCTTACTATTTCAGTAAGACTACGGCTTGGTTGTCACAGAATTTAATAGGAGCTTAATGGTCAAGGATGTGGACCAGAAATAAGTAATTCATTCATTTATGGGAGTGCGTACGTGAGAAAAAGAATGTGCATCATTAATAATATTCTTGGGTACTACTATATGTCACTGTTGACTGCACTCAGCAACACTCAACAAATACAAAATTCCACCAACCCACATAAGGTTTCTATCATAGTTGCATCAACACATTTAACAGTGTTTGTACCTGTTTGTGGTTAATAACATCATTTATTTTCAAGAGCAGTATTTGTCTTGTCATATTCATTTACATATGTGCTCATGTTCACATTTCAGGAATCAATGTAGACCAGGCCCGAAAGGAGGAGGAGAGGATCATGCTCCAGGACGCCATGGCAGTGCTTGAAGCTGGCGGCACTCTGACGCCTCACCCGAACACCAAGGCAACAGCTCTGCACGTGGCGGCCGCCAAAGGATACATTGAAGTTCTAAAGTGAGAATCAGATTGCGCAGGTCAAACCGATCCATTTATTCTGAACTCCTCGACTGTATATTTTATCTTTAGGGTGCTATTACAATGCGGGGTGGATGTGGACAGTCGGGACGTGGATGGGTGGACGCCTCTGCATGCCGGGGCTCACTGGGGGCAGGAGGAGGTGTGCACGCTGCTTATGGACCACATGTGTGACATGACTGCCATCAACAATGTGGTGAGCTGGAGGCTGACAGTGTTTCTTTGGCATATTGTTTGTGACCGTGTGAAGCCCTTGCATAATGTGAATGTCCTTGTAGGGCCAAACACCTTTAGATGTTGCAGACGAGAACCTAGTGGACATGCTGGAGGAGCTGCAGAAGAAGCAGAATGCTGTGAGTGTGCCCCCCTGCACCGGTTACACAACTCTTGTTCAGTCTGATTGCCTGACATGACTGATAGTACGGGAGCCTTGAATGTTCTGTGTTTATGTGTGTTTGTATTCCTCTTCAGTTACGTACCGAGAAAGAAAAACAGACTCCTGTCATCGAAACCAGCCTGCAAATCTCTACGGTACCAGTTCGCACACGAAGGTCAGTGCCAATTGTCTATTGGCTTGTCGGTGACTTGCATTTGTGTGGGCATAAACCTGAAGCAGGAGTGGCCCAACTTTTCCCACTGAGGATCACATACTAAAAATGAAAAGATGCAAGGGCCACTTTGATATTTTTTGTAAACCAACACATGTAGATATGCTAAGAAGTTAGAGAGATTTAACCCTTTATAGGGTAAGTAACCATATATGGGAACTTGTTCATAGTTTAAAAACAGGGTTTCCCCATGTCTCAGCAAGGCAACAGAGTCATGTGACTTTCTCATGCCAATCAGCCAAGATCAGACAATGTCACACGAAGTGACATCATGGGCTGTGATCAATCAGGAGTGAGCCAGAGATATCAAACTTGCAAAATTGCAATTTTTTTGCAATAAAAACTAACCATGATATGTTGATCACAGTCACTCTAACTACAGTACCTCTATTGATGTCACCTTGTGCAGTTTGACCTGTCCCTTTTCCATACCCTAAATGGGCAAGGAACCGTATATGGTAACTTCTTTGATCATGATTTGCACCCAAAACCTGAAACTTTTTTAGTTTTTCAAGTAAAAAGAGAAAAAATGTCTTCTTATAGCCCCCAATAACACTCAAGGATTGAAGTATTTCAGTGAGTGCCCTATAAAGGGTTAAAGGAAAAAAAAACAGCACCTCAGCTTTGCTTTCTTTTTGCCCATTTTTCTTAATTTCCAAGCTGGAGCCTATTCCAGCTGTTTTCGGACTGGTCGCCATATAGACTTTTGGAATGTGGGAGAAAACCACACGCGTTTTGTAGTTAAATATTTTTAGAACGTGACAAATGGCCCCCGGGACGTGCTTTAGACAGCTCTGACCTTCCGTGAACCCAAGTAATCGTTCTCTTTGTGTTAGTGTACTCACAGAACAATATTAGGTGGACCTGCACAATAAATAAAAATCCAGTGTAATACCTCATACCAATGCGGAGATAATAACACTTAATTAATTTATTTGAACAGTATGTTTTTTAATTTGCTTGTAATTTGCAGTGACAGTTGTAGCTAATATTTTGCCCTACCCAAAAAGTAACCATTATTTGATGCATTATGTCAGTTCTTCTTCTTCGTTGGAAATAACATTAATAAAAAAAAATAACTCTTTGTCAATCAAGAACTAGGCATTGTGATCTAATCTGACTGTACCTAATGAAATGTTCGTTAGTGTACAGTGATAAATATGATTCATTTCAGTGAGAAAATTGTATCATTATCATAAGTTATTATGCAATTCTAAACTGTTTCACCTACTGACCTTTGAAAAGCATTGAATAAAAATATGCTGACTGTAGGTTTGACAATGCTCTCCCATGATGGTGTTGTTTGGTTGAGTCAGGTCGGATCTTGTGAACAGGTTGAACTCGCTTTGTTGTCATGGCCTTTTGATGTGTGTAGCAGCAAGTTACTGAAAAGAAAATACACAAAGGCATTACCCCACGCATTGGGCAGTTTATCAGGAACATTTGAACACGTGAATTCAAATACAAGAATTGTATCAAAATGTCTTTTTTTTAAAGTATATTCCAAATACAATCACATTGTGTGACATCTCATGATTAGCAAAGTGAATAAATGCAATATTTGAGTGCAAAAGTTGCTTACTTACAGTTCAGGTGACCTAAATTTGTGTGAAAAGTGAATAACAAGATAACAATTTAGCCCATATTGAGGTTAGGGGCCTGTATTTGCCGATATTGATACAATGCAGATTCCAAAGCTCTGTTTGTTGTAGTATGCAACCGCAACAAAAGAATATCAGTGAATGTAGCACACAAGCGCTCAGCCTGACAGTTGGACAATACAGAACTCTTGACATCCTATATAACTTCTGGATTGCTACATAACACGTTATAATTATTGCATAGGTTTGTAGATCAAGAAAAACCTTCCCTCCACTCTTAATTGTTATCATTGGTCCCTTGGTGGACACGTAGAACTGCGAATTGTACTATACGATGTACTGTATGAATGTCAAATGTTGATGAACGTAATTGTAATTGTTGATTTTTATATGAGGCTATAATAAATTCCTCTTAGGCATTCCTCATAGGTAATTGAATGTAAACGACGTTCATATTTTCTCAAAAAAGATATAGAAAATAAGTCAAAAAATATATATAAGTGAAATATAAGTCTCAAAAAAGTGTCTTTGTAATAGCATTGTTTTTGACAATAGCTCTTGGATTGGATTTTAGTGTACTTTATGTTTGACATCCCAGTTTCACACTCCCACTAATGTGTTGATTGGCAAGAGATCCTCATTATTGGCTACACATGGCACTGATCAGCTCACTCCATGTCACCTGTGTCTCCACCCTACCTGGCCCTGCCCCTTAGGACCTCCATCTCGCGTATGAGCAGTAGGGACAAAATCTGCCTCCATGAGCGGGAGAAGCACCCTCCTCCCGCCCTGCAGAGCAGCCCGGCCGAAGACGAGGAGGACGAAGGCCAGACTGCACGGAGTCAGTCTCAAAGTCAGCCCAAAGCCTCGAGCAGCTCCAGCTCGGAGGAGGAGAGCGAATCGGAGAGTGATGCTGAATCTGGTGAGAGAGGGAGACGTGTTTATGACTTGATGATATCTTGATATTTAAATATTTATAATCCCTGACTTTTGCATGGCTGCAGAGAAAGCAAAGAACCGAGAGATGATCAACAACTTGAACAACAAACGCAACACCAGCAGCCTTCTCCCTACCTCCATGCCAGCAAGCACTCCTGCAAGCCAAGTTAAAAAGGTAATATCAGACTGTCTTTGCTGCATCATAAAACAACAATTATTCTATATTGTTCTGGTCAACAGGAACCAAGCAAACCCCCAGTGACAGAGGCACCAGGCTCCTGGAGGACATCACTGAGGAAGGCAGGCAGCTCTGTCACTCTGGGCTCAGCGGGACTGGCTGACTCCAGCCCAGACCAGAGCAAGCCCGCACAGTCAGGCCTGGGGATGACCCGCTCTGCCTCTAGTCCTCGTCTCAGCTCTGAAGCCGACCCCAAGGTACTTAACACTTGCACTTGCATAATTACCGTAATTTCTGGTGTATAAGATGCTACTTTTTTCTCCCACTTTGAACCCTGTGACTTATACTTCAACTTCAAAGTGTGTGACAAAGGAATTATGAGGCTGTTCAATTCCACCACTGAATATGAGGAAGATGAAGACCGTTGTAGGAGACAGGTTTTAATTCGGTGCATGGGTGTATAGGGCGTGGTCACGTGGGCACAGGTGGGTGTGTGCGCTTACGCACACGGAAGCCATAAATGGCACGAACTTGCTTGTACAGGAGGAAGGAGAGAGAGAGAGGAAAGGCTGGAAGCCATATTTTTTATTGACGTTTTTGGCACACGTTGTAGTACACAGTCTACCTCTGTTTGTTCACGTTCCTTATACTGCTGCACGCCGTCTTCCATTTCACTGGGAAGTGTCTGCTATCCCAGTATGGTCTGATCATTATCGAAACTCATCACAATAAATCTGCACCACACCAAGTCCTGTATAGTGTCTCTGTTTAAGGGTGTCATCCCGATGGAGCACCCATGCCGAGCCTAGGAAGGAAGCTACAACAAGTAGGCTACTGCTTAACCAATCATATTACATATACTGTTTGGGGGTGTATTTAATTCATTTTAAATTATTTAAATCCATATTCTGTGTACTACATATCCCATGTTGCAACTTGGACACCTGCACCTTTTTTATAGACTGGTGTGGCCTGCATTTGTGCAAATCTTTATGGCTTATATATATTCCGGAATGTACGGTAAATGAAATGACAATGGTCTTAACCCTTCATTGACAGGAACCAAGACTTGCTCGGGTTCCTCCTATTCCCACTAGGAGACTCTTCAGTATTCCAGACAGCAACCCTGACAACTCAAACAGGTGGGCTTCTGCTCTCGTACTTCCTGCGCCACTGACTAACCTGCTTTTCTCACCGCACTCCTTCTCACATTGTCTGTCAGCTGGCTTAGTCGTAGCTCGTCTTACACGCGCCGCCTTCACAGCCAACCAGGGAATGACTTCACTAGCTCCAATCCGTCTTTTCCTCACAGGTCAGTCACGGCACAGTCATGCCCACCCTGCATTTTTGTTTGTGCTTGTTTTTTAGCTGTGCATTTGTACCTCCTGTTTAACAAGGTGTTACAGTACATCTCGCTTTGTATCGTCAGCTCTTCTTACGGAAAGAGACCGGATGCCACCAACATCAACTCGGGTAGCACAGGAACAAGCTCATCTGGACTCAGTCGCCTAAACACTGCCTTGGCAGAGAGGTGTGTAATTATTTTGACTGCATGAACACATTTTTAATTAGTCATGTCTCTGTGAAAATTATGACATTGCAGTCCAAAAGTATTTTACTGTGGGTGTTTTGCGGAGTCATAACGTCTATTCACTAAGGACCGCACATGAGCGAGGAAAAATGTTAGCCTAGTAGTAGTGCTAGTGGTGGGCTGATCGATCCAAACATATCAATATTGGCACTTGTTCGTGTTATCATGTTGCCATGCATCCCAGTTCTTGAATCAGGATCTGTTTCGGAATGTCACAGTACATATTAGAATTCACGTTGCTCTACACTGCCAGCAACACTCATGCAACCCCAGACCATAACACCACCACCATACTATACTATGGTACTATACTAATAGGTTATCACATGGTTTGTCTGGTATCAGGCCAGGTATCATGCCCCTTCGGTCTCGGGCTGATACTGGCACGATCACTGCCCTGGGCTTTGACACAGTATCATTTCGGCCTTTTCCCGTATCCTTCATGGGCGGTTTCTAGGTTACAGGGCCAATTAATACTGTAGTATGTGATAAAGGGTTCGATTCCACCCTCGGCCATCTCTGTGTGGAGTTAGCATGTTCTCTCCGTGCATGCGTGGGTTTTCTCCGAGTACTCCGGTTTCCTCCCACATTCCAAAAACATGCTAGGTTAATTGGTGACTCCAAATTGTCCATAGGTATGAATGTGAGTGTGAATGGTTGTTTGTCTATATGTGCCCTGTGATTGGCTGGCGACCAGTCCAGGGTGTACCCCGCCTCTCGCCCGAAGACAGCTGGGATAGGCTCCAGCACCCCCTGCGACCCTCGTGAGGAAAAGCGGTAGAAAATGAATGAATGAATGTCCCTTGATGAAAATGCTTGCTGAAATGTGACTGCTGAGACACTGTAGTTGAACTATGTTGCTCCTTAATGTGATGACCTTCTATCTTTCTCCTGAAGACTTCCTCAGGAACAAACAGATCCGTCCCCATCTGTTACCAGCACAACTCCTCCTGAATCGGAGGCCAAGCAGAGGCGCAAGTGAGTCACTGTCAAAACGATGGCTGCTTCTTGTGTTGCATTGTATCTTAAGCTGTGATTTGGTACATTTAGGTCCTACTTGACACCTGTTCGAGATGAAGAGGCAGAGGCACAGAGGAAAGCTCGCTCGCGGCATGCCCGGCAGTCTCGACGCTCCACTCAGGTACATTACAGCCCAGACGGTCAACTCTAGAAGTGACAAAAGATCCAGTTATGGAGTCTGTTGCATATCTCGCTTTAATTTGAAGGGGGTGACGCTGACAGATCTGCAGGAAGCTGAGAAGACCATGAAGCTTGACAACAAAGGGAGAGAAAAGAAGGAAGAAGACGAGAAGGAGAAAGAATCAAAGTCTAAAAAGGGAGAGGAAGGGGTGAGGTCTTCGGTTCCAGATGTAGGCTTCTGCTTTTTCATGTAACGTGACAAGACCTCACTTTGCTACCGGAACTTGGGTCTGCAGGAAGTGAGCTGGAGGTCTCGAATAGCCAGCCTGCAGAAGTCTGACCTGCTGGGTCTCACACAGCCCGCTGGCACCCCGCGGCCTCAGACCACCGATAGGAGAGGTAGACCTCATCAGTTGTCTTGTTGTTGAAGTACTCTTTGAAACTACAGCGTCTGGCTTCCTTCCAGTAACTGAGGTCAGCGTCGGGGAGAACGAGACTGAACGATGGGCCCAGGAGCGAAGGGAGAGAAGACAAGCCCGAGCCAGAAGGAAGGCTCAGAGGAGCGGGGAGGTATGCTAACCTTAGACTTAGAAAAGCTACAGCAGCTTTAAAGGGTTTTATTGAAAAACACCATGTCATCTTCAGCCTGATGACAACGATCCCAGCGGAGAGGAAGAGTTCTCGAGCAGCCGGCTGGATCCACAGGTGCATGGGCTTTATTTGTGCTCTCAACGGACCTGTAACCAAAGCTACTGCTCATAACTTGTCCGCTTGTCTCCTCTGTTTACAGTCAGACCAGCACTCGGGTTCCAGGTATGACTCATACTTTTGACATGTTTCCTCCTCCTGTCAGCGCTACAATAGATGTGTCTCTGACTTCCACTCTCCTCATCCACTTAGGCCCAGTGCACCCTGTAATGAGGGAGGGGAAAGCAAGGATTTCAAAAAGGTAGCAGACTGCACTGACGTTGTTTCTCTACTTGATCTTCTTGTTTTGAAATAATGTACCTTCAATGCTCATGTTCTAGCTCTTTGAGGAGGTGACAAGAGAAAACAGCCAGCTTCAGTCTCAGCTGCAGGACACACAGAGGATTGTCAGTAAGACCAGGCTGGACCTAGAAAAGGCCACCCAGGTGACGACACACACATGGGAAATTCACTAAAGGCGCAAATACGTCACCGGTCATCAATTTTCTTCCACCATGGTTCATAATAGGAAAATAAATGACGCAGCTCTGATGCAAGATCTCATGTCACAAGATTTCGCGTGATTAAAATGTGACAAGAGCTTAAACAAAATCTCTCTCTAACATAATCACACGGTAAAAGAAAATTTACTCTATCATTTTGCCGGGCTCCATATATTGCCATGCACATACGTGTCTGTTTTCCTCATATCTCGTACCAAACAGGCAGGAAGAGGGTTCACTCTGTGCATTGGTAGTTAGCACAACGGTGTTCCATAGAACAGCGTCGAACAGAGACTTATTGTCAGTCACATAGTCGCTATTTTTTCCAGCTTCGGGAGGCGCAATGTAAGGTAACGGTAAAGTTAGGAGGGGGAGTGGGGGGGTGGGGGTGCTTGCAAAACCAAAGGCCACAGCGTATTTCTTGGCAAAATTGGTTTATCAGTGGTCTCTCTTCCTTTGTGCCATGAACTGTTTATATTCAGTAACATGATTGTGTTGAAAAATGCTGTGTAACATTTTTCAACATGTGTAACACTTTTTCTGCAGTGTTTGCACTTTTACACTACTTTTTGGTTGATGTCATCCCCTTCAGAGCCAAATGTGTTCAAACAACTGACACAGAATTCCTTTTGGGAACAAGCCGCTCGCTTTGTACTATCGACTCCATAGACTTTACGAATGTGACTCTGTTTGATTCTTATTTCAAGTTTCTGCGTAGTGTAGCAGTCTGTGGATGGGATTGTGTAAGGCGTTTACTACTTTTGGCAGTCTGTATACTCTGGCAGACCTGATACTTTGCGTCCCCTGGCGGCTTGTCATGTAACTACAACTAAAAAAAAGCTACAGGGCAGTTTTCCGTTGATCGGTGTACGGTGTTCATATTGCGTTATAGTATTAGCGATTTATTTAATCACAGAAAATGTTGACAATAATAGTGTTTAGCGTTAATTAATGGGACAAACATTTCAAAATGTGTCATTGAATTGAATTTGAAGTAACCTTTTTAAATTGGGACTAAGTCTATTTCAACCTATAAGTTGAATGTTTGGCCAACCAGTGGCCCATGGGCTGGACTTTGGATACCCCTGACTTATACTGTGACATTGTTGTGTTCCACAGAGACAGGAGCGCTTCACTGACTGTTCAGCCATGCTGGACCTCGAGCGAAAGGTATAGAAACCTCCCATTTAGTTCTCACCTGTTTTGGGTTTGGGCTTCTCGCAGCCACACTACCGCCACATCCCTCCTCACTGTTTACTTGCTTCAACCTCCTTTTAAAGGGATAGTTGTGATTTTTTTCTTTTTTGACATGAAGTTTTATGACTTCTCCAACAGTGTAGTGCATAAACGGTGACTTTTAACCCCTCTTTGTCCCAACAGCAGACAGATTTCTGGTTGTTTTTTTGTGTTGAGGAAAGTAGTTCCGGCTAGTTGGTGGGGTTATTTTAGTGAAGCGTTTTGCTTTTCAAAACAATATGCGTTCAAAAGAGTAATACATTTGCATCAAACTAAAACGGTTTTCCACAAAGCATTCAGACCTCACAATGGATCAGCATCTAAGAGTCTAGTTTGGAGTTGTTGTTTTTTCCCCTCCCCTCTCCTAGTATTGTCTCCCCCCCCCCCCCCCCCCTCATGCAAATTTCCCCACTGAGGGACGAATAAAGGCATATCATTCATTCATTTTCTTTCTGGGATCAATTGAGAGGTCTGCATTTTTTATGGAAAACTGTTTTGAGAAGCAAAACGCTTTACAAAAGTGACCCAACCAACTAGCCGGAACTACTTTCCTTAACATTCAAAACCGACTAACTCTGCTCAAGAGACCAAGTGGTGGAAAAGTTTCTGTTTATACACTACACTGCTGATGGGGGTGTCATATGACTTCATGTCGCCAAAATCTGAACTATCCCTTTTAAACTACGTCACTTCACTTCCCCTGCTCCCCACTTCACATCATCACCACCCCCACCTTCCTGTTCCTCTAATGCTAGGACCGAAGGATGCTGGAACGGCGTATGGCGGAGCTGGAGGAGGAGCTGAAGGTGAGAACTGATGGTCCTTTTGTGGCACACTTTGCATGCTGCTGCTTGATTAGCTTTGCTTTAGCGTGTGAAGTTCAGCAGCACAGTGTTGGGCATGATTTTGACATGCTTTGATAATAGAGTGTTTTTTTTTTTTTGGGTATGGTACTTTGAAAGCGCCTAAACATGCACATGTATTGATTTTGCAGACAGACATTTTCCATCATGACAACCACACACACATATGATCCAAATACAAGAGCTGTTGCAGAGGCTGCAAAATGTATTCCAAGTCCTTAACGGATGTTAAATACATTAGTGAACACGTTGTTGGTATCTTTGATAACCATTAAATTAGCGTAGTTCATAGACTCTGTCTTACTTATTTCACACTGGCCCATGGCCACAACTCATGTCCAAGTTTTCCATCTCTGTAAACTTGATTTCCAGCAACATTCCAGCGCACGTTTTCCTGGTCAAAGGTTGAAATGTTCCAGTTTTCTGGAATGCATCACTAATCCAATCATCCAACAAAACCCAAGACTTAAATTAAATACCCAAAGGAACATAAACTTTATTCAAATACAGTGGAACCTTGGTTAGCATCGATTCTTCACAGAAGGTCAAACTATGAAACGGAATTGAACAATATTTTTTCCTTTAGAAATGTGTAAAAAAAAGCGCAATAAGTCCTCCATAAAGGGAGCCTTTGTATTGAGTTGTGGACTCCTATAGAGCAGCTACACACAATAACCCACACAGAAAGCTTATTCTGCCCCTATTCCAGCTTTATTTCCTTGGATTTGTACTTCCTGCCAAAATGGTCTGTTTTAATTTATTCCACCTGTGGCCGGCCTCCGGGCATGCCCACTCCGCTGTGATTGGTCACACGCCCCAAAGTGCTTCCTGACTACAAACAAACCGTGACAACCTCACCTGCACGAGGAAGAGCACTCATTGTGGGACACACTTTTAGTGGTGCTGTTGGTGCGATGGAGCTCAGAAACCCGACGTGAGTGTGCCGCGTGGATGCACAGCGTGTCTGAAAGTAATGCACCTTTCCTGGCGAGAGCGCGATATGTTATGTTCGTGTTCACACAAACAGTGTGAAATGGCGTTGACAGATCAAAATATTTTTCTTATTGCTGGGAATCACCAAATACAATAACTTCTGGCTGAACTTCTTTGGTAAACTGAGTAGCAGAGCTTGGGGAAGGGCAGAGAGCTTATATATATAAGGAAGTCCGCTTTTTGAAACCTAGCGTTTTTAGCCACCCCAAACTTCTTTCAGGTCTCACTTCCAAATAGGCAAACCTCATTATCTGAAACTTTGGCATCATTTAACACAAGAATACAACATTCTAATTACCTTTATAGGTCAGAAAAGTGGAAAAAACATAATAAGGCCCCTTTAAAGACTTAGTTACGACTTGCAAAACATTGACTGACGAGACACTGATGCTTTGGTGGGAATCACCAAATACAATAACTTCTGGCTGAGCTTGTTTGGTAAACTGAGTAGCAGAGCTTGGGGGAGGGTCGAGAGCTTATATATAAGGAAGTCCGCCCCTTTGTGATGTCACAATGTTATGTTTGTGATGTTATCTTTTATTTTTTTTATCTTTTTGAAACCTAGCGTTTTTAGCCACCCCAAACTTCTTTCAGGGCTCACTTCCAAATAGGCAAACCTCATTATCTGAAACTTTGGCATCATTTAACACAATAATACAACATTCTAACTACCTTTTTTATAGGTCAGAAGTGGAAAAAGCATAATAAGTCCCCTTTAAAGACGTAGTTACAACTTGCAAAAGATTGACTTTCTCCCATCTCTGATGAAAAACTGACAAGACACTGAAGCTTTGGTTAAAGAAATGAACTATTTTCAATATTTTAATAAATGTAATGTTTCACCACCAGGTTCTGGTTGACCTGAGAGCAGACAACCAGCGTCTTAAAGATGAGAATGGAGCACTGATCCGTGTCATCAGCAAACTCTCCAAGTAGATCCAGAGGGACCGAGATACAAAAAGCAGGGACGCCCTCCTCCTCTTCATCCATTCTTCCATACACACATTCCTCCAAATGCCAAAGAGCAAGAGGAGGAGGGGGCAGCTGAACCTCCTGCTTCCATGAGCACTACAGCCTGACTTGGATTGTGACGCCGCTCAAAAAGCTGGAGTGGCTTTTGTGTTGCCTTGTTTGTCATAGGAAGTATTTTTGGTGACGGCCCGGTCCCACACAAGTCAAAGTGCCCACATGTACCACAACTGTGCATCAGGGGGAGGGGAATGCACACTCTTTGTAAGTCCTTAATCTGCCACTCGGTATTTATTTTTGTGAACACATTTGCATCACATATTCACAAGTTTGTCACAATGGCCGGCCATCCTGAACTTGTCATCAAGCAGGAACGGGGTTTTTTTTTGGTTTTGTTTCCACATGCAAGTGTTTGAACCCACCTACCTCTCCACCTATGCACCCCTTTTTTTACTCCTACATATGTTTTATTTTTGTGACCACACATACACTCCATAACATTAAAAACAAAATAAATGAAAAGACCACGGGTGCAGGTCAAGGCACTTTATTCTCTGCAAAGCAATTAAAAGTATGCAAAAAGAGCCTGATCACAACTTTCTTCCTGCTGCTCGTCTGAAAGCAAGTAGCGGGAGAAGCTAAAGGTCAAGGTCATGCACAATTTTTAAAAGATGCTGTCCAGTTGAAGTCTATTAAGCTATGAATTTTTTATCATTGATTAAAAAAAATAGAAATGTCATAGTTTTTCAATGTAAATTCCTCTCTTGCAAGAGAGCATGGCTATGTATATTGTGTACAAATATTTGTCTAATACCCTTTTTTTGAAGTTAATGTAGCCTGCCTTCACTTCTTCCTTTTCTAATATATTAAATGGATGTCTGCACCCTAAATTACAAGTTTGTAGTGCCTTGTTTGGATTGGGTGTATTGTTAGGACTCTTCTGAACTCTGGAAGTCAATCTCAGTAATTTGTGGTTGTTTACTGCGGCCTCAACTACGCTACTTTTGTTTCCGTGCTTCTTCATTCTTGTTCTACTCTTTTGAGTAGACTTCCATCATTTGGGAAGAAAAAACGCACACAGGCATGCTTTTAAAATGTGCGGTCTTTAGTGCTTGATATGTGCTGGATGACTACACAAGGTGTCTTACGCTTAAGTGCATGAAGATCCATCTGTTTGTCTCGTCTGCGTTGAGCCCCATGAGCCGCTCTCCTGCAGGGGAGACAACAAGCTGAGCGCCTAATAAGGAAGGCCAGGCCGGCCAAGGCGCTTTCTCTGTAAATATCCCTAAGGTCTGAGAAAGGGAGGAAGAGGGAAGTGGATGGCTCGCAGCCTTATATGGACAAAGCATTGCTTTTCCCAGGGTTTGCGGCTCTGACCTCCTTTTGGCTTGATGCCAGATGCTACACAAACAGCTTCCCGGCGCCACCAAGAGGTGCAACTCCTGTAAGCCTCCAGCTTACCTTTGCAGAATCTTACACCACAAGTACATTGAGAAAAGGTTGATAACTCCCATTTCATTACAGTCACTTGAAAGCATCATACTTTACTATGATCATCAGTTGGGGATTTGGAGGAAAAAGACTACCTTCCAGCAGCCCGCCGGTAAGTAAAGATTGAGACCCCCGTTCGAAAGCAAAGTGATTCCAGAAGACTTCAGGGGGAAGTGCAGCAGCTTGAGAAAAGTAAAGAAAAACATCTTGAAGACACAAAATAGGTCCCATAAAATCTGATTTGGGTAGTAGATGAGGCCTGAGCTGGACTGCTAAACTTTTCTTTTGCTACCAGTGATGGCAAATAACAAAGGTGTGATGATAACCATAGAACACAAAAATAACTTTAACAGGGTCCTGCTTCTCCGTCCAAAACAGCAATGTGTTTGCCGTGTGCCTTCAAATGGTACTCACCATTTTGCTTTAATTTAGTTTTATTGTACAATTACAACCTTCACTTTACATGTTTGGAACAGTCCGAATGTTACTTGGACAACTTGGAAGTCAACCAAAATCACAGAAATTATTGTTTTCTTAGTTTGGAGGTTCCCGTTTTTATCAAATATTCAAATTAATATTAAAGTGTTGGTGACGCCATGCACTGTACAGGTCACATGATACTAAATTTTTTTATAAAACATTTATTTTTACTTTCCTTGAACTATTCAGACTTTGATGATAATTGAAAAGAATTCAATTATGAGAAAGAAATAGCCATATGTTGTATTAAAATTGTGTCAACTAAATCCCACTATTTCCAACAATCACATCCAAAACTAAATAAAGTTGTCTGCAACTTTGCCAAATGTCCCTTTGCCTTTATAAGTCTTCAGTACAGAGGATTCAGTACATGTGTTTGCTCAATAGTGGAATATACAGTCCTTGGCTGGAATGAAGGCGGAAGGTCATTTCAACAACATGATTTAGCTTGGAGAACGGCGTAGTACCCTTCTGGAAATTCTAGAGTGCCAGTATCGTATAAACATTCTGACTGTAACCTGTGCAGTATTCTCCCTCTTTGATTAATAGTAAATATGTCATCATATGATCACGCTCAATATAGAGTGCTGAAATGGTCTTCGAAAAGGTCAACATACTTTCTGACTATTTGTGTTGATCCTGCCCTTGCTGTGTTTTGGCCTTTACATTAGTGTTCAAAGCCTATTTCTACTTTTGTGTACTTTTCTGTTATCAATACTATACAATACTCTGAAATGTTCAAGTGGTAAGTGCAATAAAATATGTGAACATAGTAGTTCTGTTTGGAATCAACCCTAAAACAGCGCAACACTCCCTCATCTACTGTACAACTCTGAAAATTCTCCAATATTTTTTGGAAAAATAATGCCTCTAATCACGGGTGGGTAAACTTGTTGACTCACAGGTCACACTGGGTTAAAAAAATGTGATGAAGAACGACATACTTGCTCACGGTGCAACACATAAATCAGCCAGTAAATGCCCGCAAGGCATGCTGGGTAGAACTATGAACAATAAAACATTGGATATCAAGAGTACTCCTGTTTGTTTACTTCTCTGACGGCCTCAACATATTTTCCAATCGAGAAAAAATGCAAAAATGCCAAAATGTTGGGAGTGTATCACAAGGATCCCAGCATGCCTTGCGGCGGGAATATATGTTTTTTTTTATTATTATTATTCATTTTTATTATGGGGTGAGTAGTTAGCACACAGGCCTCACAGCTAAAAGACCCAAGTTCAATTCCACCCTCGTCCATCTCTGTGTGGAGTTCTCCCCGTGCATGTGTGGGTTTTCTCCGGTTACTCCAGTTTCCTCCCACATTCCAAAAACATGCTAGGCTAGGTTAATTGGCGACTCTCGCCCGAAGACAGCTGGGATACGCTCCAGCACCCCCCTGTGACCCTTGTGAGGATGAGCGGTAGAAAATGAATGAATGAATAAACTTACCACTTCCACACAGAAAGAGAGAAGAACCTTTTTCACTCTATTATGTCAGACACCATGCAGTGAATGAATTTTTATTATTTAAATATATATAAAGATAGGCATATAACATCAGGCTTTTGGCCTTCAAGTTGCCATGGAAAGCCTGGCATCCGATATCTGTCAAAATAGAAAAAAATGGTACTTAAAACATTGCTAGCATGATGAATAAGGTTTTATGATGGAACTCTATTTCCATTATTTTTATCTGATGTTTTAGTAGAGTCTTAAAGAGCTTGGTAACACCAGTGCATGCTTTACTTTGCCAAACTCACAACTAGTCAACTAACCTTTCTGAGTAAATGACACTTGTAGATCAGGTCCATCTTCTACGGAAAGTCCGTGCCACGTTTATTCGCCGACCTGAAACCAGTTCCAAATGTGAGCTGCATGGACTACGGTCCACTTTGGACTAGTTTCGATTCGTGGGATTTATTTGGTATCCTTTTAAATGATTTTTTTTAATAGATACAAACCACTTTCAAAGGTTTTTTGGAACTTCTACGACCGTCACTGACCATCATCACTGTGGCATATGCGCAGTCTTCTTCCTTCTTTTCTTCCAGGTCACGTGAGAAATATTCCCTCCCTAACAGACCCGGGCAAAGTAAGGATGAAATCAGTATTTTTATCTGATTTTATCTGACTATTTTTATCAGTATTTTACTACTACAACACAGTATTTTCATTCTCCAATTCAGCACATAACTGCCTCTCAGTCAGTATATGCTGTCACTTTTAGGTTCCTAGCTATTTTCGTTTTTGGTTCCTACCTAGCTGCATGTAAGTTAATGGGGCAGCACCAGTGAGCAGTGAAGAACAACATGTCGTTGCACATTAGAGCAGTGTTTTTCAACCTTTTTTGAGCCACGGCACGTTTTTTTTACGTTGCGGCACACCACTAACCAATATTATTTGCTTCTTTCAGCTTTTTCCTGATTACGGACTCGCCACAGCAGATCCAACAATGTTACAAAATATCACCATTACCTCTCACGTGCATCACTAAGTCTATTAGAGGAACGAGGCAATCAGGTACTTGTTGCCACACGGACGAATATTACATTGCTCTGCCAGTCTTTACACCACTGACACGCAGCAATGACATGATATTTGCAGGAAATTATTAATACATGCTAATTTAAAATAGTGATATTGAATACACTTGTTGAAAATAACTGCATTCGAGGGAGTTACAGAGCATTTTGAATGACGGTGATCTTATGCATAATGCTTTGTGACACAAAAGTACACAACGTAAAACTCTTCTTTGACCTCACTGTGTATCCGTGTGTTTATCTCAGCCCCATACCACGTTCATAATGATAATCCTTATGTGTCAATTCAGACATCCCCTCCAGACGCCCTCCTCCTCCCCATGTCGACTGACCCTTACACCTTCTCCAGTGACTCTCTCCCCAGTGACCTACGCTTCCTTCCTCCGCTGGCCAACGGCCTCTTAGGATGGAGGGTTTACAACGACGTCTTCCACATGGGAAGGGTGTACAACGGGGAAGGAGGGGAGTGTCACCGTGCGGACGTCCCATGTCCTCTGGCCGTGACGGTTGAGATGGAGGAAGGCGGTGAAGACTCCTATAGCCTGGACACCCACACTGGTAGTCACTTTTGGGTTTGGGCTTTTTTAAAGAAACAAAAAAAAACAGTCTTCTTAAAGTGGAACAAATAGTGAAACAACAAAAAGGGGACTCATTGGTAGTATTGTTTATAGCATTAGCATTGTAGTCCACATGGCTAAAAAACTTGAGGTACCAGGTATGCGCTTGATTGAAATATTGAAATAATGAAATAATAGTTATTTTCTATTATTTTTAAGATATAATTTTATATTAATGTTTTCAATTTTCAATGTGTGTCTGCAGTCGTATATAAAAGCAGCTAAAATAAAAAAAAATATTTTAAAAATCAATTGGTTAGCGTGCAGACCTCACCTGTGATTGGCTGGCGACCAGTCCAGGGTGTATACCCCGCCTCTCGCCCGAAGACAGCTGGGATAGGCTCCAGCACCCCCGCG
The DNA here is from genome assembly GCF_030265055.1 of Doryrhamphus excisus. Lineage (NCBI taxonomy): Eukaryota > Metazoa > Chordata > Actinopteri > Syngnathiformes > Syngnathidae > Doryrhamphus > Doryrhamphus excisus. The sequence goes on from NC_080471.1 coordinate 17,938,060, forward strand.
ACCCTGGTGAGGATAAGCAGTAGAAAATGAATGAATGAAAAAATAAATGTCATTAAATAGTCATCCTACTTAAAAAGGGGAGCCATTGCCATCCATCCATTTTTTTATACCTCTTATCAGCTGGAGCCTATCCCAGCTGTCTTCGGGCGAGAGGCGGGGTACACCCTGGACTGGTCGCCAGCCAATCACAGGGCACATATAGACAAACAACCAACCGTTTTTGGAATGTGGGAGGAAACCGGCCAAATCTCACGCATGCACGGGGACAACATGCAATCGAACCTGGGGGGGTCCAGAGGAACTGTTCCCGTCATCCATGCAGGAAATGTTAAAGCAGGGGTCAGACCCTTTCTGGCAAAGAAAAAGTCAGCTGTGATAGGCTCCAGCAAACCCCTCGTGGCCCGAGTGAAGATAGGAGGCATAGAAATAAATGAATGAAAATATTTGTTAATTATAACAATATCCTAACATACCACCAACAAAGGCTTTGTATTCATTTCATTTGAAGCAATACAGTTGTGTTGATATTTACTGTATGTGAAACAGACACCATGTTTTGCTTGTGCAGGTGTTTTCTCACACACCCTGACCTCAGCCAGCGCCACAGTCTCGCAGTCTTTTTACTCACACCGCTACTACTCCAACCTGATGGTGATGGAGATTCTCTTGGTGCGCAATGTGACCTCAGAAGCGCCGCTCACAGTCAACCTGGTCACTTCCTTCACCCCTCAGAGCAAAGACATTGATTTTCAGTGTGGGCCTGATTACAAAGGTGGAAGGTGAGTTCCTCCTCAAATATAGGAATAATGTTTGTCATAGTGTTCTCTGTAGGGTTTATTTTTTTTTCAATTTTAGATACATCCAAGGTCAGACACATACTGCAGAGTTCCCAGAAGGTCCCCGGCCTATGGTTCACCTCATCTGGACCCCCATTCCCACCACACTGACGTTGCCACCAGAGCGTAGCCGGGATCGCTGGTGCTTCATTGTGGCTGTGGCTGACTCTTTAAATCTCGCTAAGGCTCATTTTGATGAGGGCCTGGAACTGATGGCGACAGGTGACCTGCGTCCTTCTCATGAGAAGGCCTGGCAGGAGCTGTGGCTGCATAGCAAGGTGGATGTAGTGGGGTCAGAGCGCCTCTTGAAGGCTGTCATTGGTTGTATGTTCTACCTCCTTAGTGCCTTCCCCTCCATACATGACACCTCCAGCTCTTTTGGTGGAGTCAGTCCAGGTGGACTATCAAATGGCGGCGAGGGTCAGGATTATTGGGGCCATGCCTTCTGGGACCAGGTAGTAATGATGCCTCTGTAAACTACTTTTCATTCTCAAGTCTGACATGGCTCGTCATGGTGATATGATGTAACACCACAGGAGGTTTGGATATACCCCACTGTGGCTTTATTCTACCCAAAGCTGGCCCGAGCTGTGTTGGAGTACAGGGTGCAGACTCTTGATGGTGCTAAATACAATGCACAAAGGCAGGGTTTCAAGGTAGGATGGCACACTGATTATCATAATCCTCTTTCACACAAAGATCCTGCAAAATAGGCGCATCAGATCCACAACTGACTATCCCGCATTTATCCACTTTTGCATTTCAAACAGAAACATTGCTGTGTTCACTTTCATACTACCTCACAGAATCCTGCGATCAAATAGTTATATGCATGAGGATATCCACACTTTGTGTGGGGTTTGCATGTTCTCCCCGTGCATGCGTGGGTTTTCTCCGGGTACTCCGGTTTCCTCCCACATTTCAAAAACATGCTAGGTTAATTGGCGACTCCAAATTGTCCATTGGTATGAATATGAGTGTGAATGGTTGTTTGTCTATATGTGCCCTGTGACTGGCTGGCCACCAGTCCAGGGTGTAGAAGACAGCTGGGATAGGCTCCAGCACCCCCTGCGACACTCGTGAGGATAAGCATGAATGATTTGTTTGACCAAGTTTTTATTAGCTTTGAACATGTAAACATGTGCGGGATGTACCCCGCCTCTCGCCCAAAGACAGCTGGGATAGGCTCCAGCACCCCCGCGACCCTCGTGAGGAAAAGCGGTAGAAAATGAATGAATGAATGAATGAACATCAGGTGGCATGAAGTGAGTCTCGGGTGTTAATGATACTCCAGTCCTGGTATTTCAGCATACCCTTTCACACAGGCACTATCCCATCCATGTTATGCTAGCCCCAAAATGCAAAAATCCAGAATAGGATAGAAGCAGAGTGATAGGTTGAAATCAGAACAGGATAAGTTGTATAACAAAACCTAAAAATACAATCATACCATCATACTGTATATGACAGCAGCTCTAAACATAGTTAGATTTAACTGAGCTTGCTTTTTTCTTTGCTAGGGTATACTAATGGATGCATTTTGACACTGGAACAGATTGTTGTTTCATTTGGGTAACAAGTCTGTTGATAAATGTGTGCAGCTCCCGTGACATGAACCTTCTATTCTCTATACACAGGGGCTGAAGTTTCCATGGGAGAGTGCTGTGACAGGGAGGGAGATGTGCCCTGATGACATTTACGGACAACAAGAGATTCACATCAATGGAGACGTCGCATTGGCCTTTCAGAATTATTACTACCTCACTGAGGTTTGCGCCACCCTGCATCATGCATCTCCTCCTGCATTAGAGGTGATAATAACTCAGCTTCCCATTGCAGGACCTGACCATGTTCACTGATGGACGGGGCAGTCAGCTGGTATGGGGAGTGGCTGATTACTGGGTTTCCAGGGTAACCTGGAGCACAGAGGATCATAAGTATAATCTCTTCGGTAAAGACCACTATTAACAGGGAATTGATGACATTACTACTTTTGATACTAATGTACTCACGTTTGCCAACTAACACAACTAACTAGAATATGTCACATTTATGTAAACCTGGGGTCTCAAACTCAATTTACCGGGGGGCCACTGGAGCTAGGGTCTGGGCGAGGCTGGGCCGCATCAGGTTTTCAAAACAACAACAACAACGCATTTATTAAAAACAGAAAAATGAATAAACTTTGCTTTGGTTCCGATTTTCTACAAGAAAAGCTCTGATAAAACATTCCACTGTTCTCAAATGTCTTACTTTTTATTTTTCTACACAAAATAAGATGAAAAATAAATAAACAAATCAAGAATAAAGAAAATCAATCAATCAGTAATAAATAAATAAATATAATAATAATAATAATAAAACGGCAAATAATAAAAACTTAAGAAACCACATATAGTTGGTGGGTAGACATTTTTTTTTCAGATTAAAATTAACAAAGCATTATTAGAGCCCTGTAGACAGGACAAAACACGACTATAGTCACATTTATACTTTTATTTACAACATATTGCGCAACTGCAGGGTCTTGAGACACATGCTAACTCGCAAACTAGAGGGCTAGCGACCTAAACAGTAGCCTCCAAGTTATTTCCTTTAAACTTAAAAAGCCAAAAACGTACCACTTCCACACAGATAGGGAGGATAACTATTAACAGTTATTTAACCTTTAACATGAACATTAATCAAACGTAATAATTTTTTCTGGGTACATGATACCATACAGCATCCATATCAAACTTGCACGGGCCGCACTAACATTAAACTTTCATATCAAACTAGTGTCCTGCGGGCCACATTTGGCCCGCGGGCCGCATGTTTGAGACCCCTGATGTAAACTAATGCTCGTAATATATTCTGAAACATTAACTTCTGTGTGACTTAGGTGTCATGCCACCTGATGAGTACTACTACAATGTCAACAACTCTGTCTACACAAACACAGTGGCCAAATTTAGGTACTTAATGTTTGTGTAGTTTCCACCTAGTAGTACTTACTACCTGTGAGGCAATAAAGGTCATTATTTTTAGTTTGCAGTTTGCTGTGGAATTAGCTGATCTTCTCAAGCATCCTGCACCAAAGGAATGGCACGATGTGGCTGAAAACATCCAAATCCCCTTTGACCAACAATCTCTGTACCATCCTGAGTTTGAAGGCTATTCAAAAGGTATTTATTCAACCCTTCTAATCCAGCCTATATACAGTAGAGCATGATGTTGTTTTTCCACCTACTGGCAGGTTATCCAGTCAAACAGGCAGATGCTGTGATGCTGAGTTATCCTCTGGGTCTGCCCATGTCCCCTGAGATTAGAAGAAATGATCTTGAAGCTTATGAACCAGCTACAGATCCTCATGGACCAGCCATGACTTGGGTAAGAATATCAGGATATGGATTTGGGTATCATAAAAATAGCAGAAACATCATACCCATAACTTTATGACTGATTGACTGAAAGTGATGGTGTATAGCAGGGGTCTCAAACTCATTTTACTTGGGGGCCACTGGAGCTAGGGTCTGGGCAAGGCTGGGCCGCATCAAGTTTCCCCCCCAAAAAAAAACGCATTGATTAAAAACAGAAAAATATACACACTTTTTCAGCGCTTTGGTTCCGATTTTCTACAAGAAAAGCTCTGATAAAACATTCCACTGTTCACAAATATCTTAATTTTTATTTTTCTGCACAAAATAAGATGAAAAATAGACTAATCAAGAATAAAGAAAATCAATCAATCAGTAATAAATAAATATAATAATCATAAAACGGCAAATAATAAAAACTTAAGAAACCACATATAGTTGGTGGGTAGACAAATTATTTTTTTCAGATTAAAATTAAAGCATTATTAGAGCCCTGTAGACATGACAAAACACGACTATAGTCACATTTATACTTTTATTTACAACATATTGCGCAACTGCAGGGTCTTGAGACACATGCTAACTCGCAAACTAGAGAGCTAGCGACCTAAACGGTAGCCTTCAAGTTATTTCCTTTAAACTTAAATAGCCAAAAACTTACCACTTCCACACGGATAGGGAGGATAACTATTAACAGTTATTTAACCTTTAACATGAACATTAATCAAACGTAATAATTTTTTCTGGGTACATGATACCATACAGCATCCATATCAAACTTGCGCGGGCCGCACTAACATTAAACTTTCATATCAAGGCGGGGGCCTCAAACTAGTGTCCTGCGGGCCACATTTGGCCCGCGGGCCATGTGTTTGAGACCCCTGGTGTATAGAATTTGAAGAAAATCGTACCATTTTCTCTGCAGTGAGAGGAAAAAACACCTATGAAACAGTTTGCTCTTCGCCATGTACAAAAGGAGATTCTATCTTCATAAATCAGGGCATGTTTGCGATTGGATGGCTGGAGCTGGGGGAGGCAGAAAAAGCGGAACGTTTACTTGACAAGTGCTTCAAAAACATCCAAGGACCTTTCCAGGTATCTTTCCGACACATTCAGTACACTTAGCGTCCTAACTGGATATTGAGGGAATATGTGGTGGTCTTTCAGGTATGGAGCGAGTCATCAGACGGCTCTGGTGCAGTCAACTTTCTCACTGGCATGGGAGGGTTCTTGCAAGCTGTGGTGTTTGGTTACACTGGCTTCAGGTGAGTGGTCTGTCATCCATCTCTAATCAAATACGCCAATGGAAATATATTTTATTTTTAGAGTTCAGAAGGAATGCCTGGCCTTTTCCCCACTACTTCCAAATAACCTGAGCGAGCTTTGCATTCGTGGAGTCAGCTACCTGGGCCAGGAGATGGACTGGCTCTTCAGGAAAGATGAGGTTTGCATCATACTGAGGGAGCAGGAATGTGGTGCGAGGTTTGCTAAGACAGCGTGCGATCTGCAGGTGATCCTCAAGGCATCAGGGACTAAAATCCCTTTAACCCCAGGTAAAAAAAACTCACTGAAAACACACTAAATTTTATTGTATTAAACAAGTATTTCAGGATTCAGTGCCCTGCGATTGGCTGGTGACCAATCCAGGGTGTACCCCGCATCTTGCCCAAAGACCGCTGGGATAGGCTCCAGCATACCCGCAACCCTAGTGAGGATAAGCGGCATGGAAAATAGCTGGATGAAATGTTAATGTTTTTTTTTCCACTGCAAGTTAAGAACATTGCCTGATAAAGTAACAAACTACTTGGAACACTTTCATTTGACTTAATCATGTAATAATAGTAAAAGTATGAAAAGTATTAATACTTGTCTTCAAGCGATGTATTGTCAGATAATTCATTTATATATCCTTTATATGTTCAGGGATTCCAGTAACTTTTCCTCGAGAACCTGGATTTGTTTGCAAACTTGAACCATCGTCTTTCTGCTGGCCTTTGTAAAGAGGAACTGGACTTTCCCAATCACTACATGCACCCACTCAAATACTCCAATTGTCAATCATTTGTAAATAAACTTCACATACTTCAAACTAGGGCAATATAAATGATTAATTACTGTACAGCAAATTACTGTCAAAAGAGACTGCTGGTATAATAAAAATATAAAATAAATGTGTGCTATTTTATTTACTTGTCAATTAAATGCATTGATGTGCACGCAGATAGTGTATAAATATTGCAGAATATTGCTTAAATGTCCATATTAGCATACATTCGAGTCTTCAATAAGCATGAGAAAAAAGAAATGTGTTTCTGTTTGTGTCGGGGAAGTAGGAGGAGTCAAGATTATACCGGCCCATTAGATTTGTTCATTTAAATCTGGGCAACAAGCTAACCACGCCCTTCTTTTCAGTTTAGGTTCGTCCGAATTGTAGTTACATTTCGGCAGTTGACTACTCCCGCATCCTATACACGTTCTCCTGAGGTGTCCACCCCTCTGGAGGAGCCCGATCATGAAAGCAAACATGCTTTGCTGACGTCACTAAATCGCGCACTCTGGATTGGTGGATGCAGTTTTAAAAATTTAAACGGTTAGATTTGGTCAGTGTTGAGAGTTCATGTTGACGGCGAGGAGGTGTATGTACGCCGTGTATGTCATTTCATAGATTTTAACCTTATTTTCCCGTCCAATCAGAGCAATCGTCATTTTTTAACAATTTACGGCGTTGGATTCGTTGGCGTTGGTGACTCCGGTTTGATGTAAAGGTAAATAATCTGACTCTACTAGCACGATTAGCTTTATCTTAAATTAGCTTCAGTAAAAAGAAGCCGTTACCGCCATCAGAAAAATGGCTCCTTAAAAATACTCATAATTTCCTCTAACGTTTGCTACTAACTTGGGTGGTGTATTGTGTATATATATTTTTTTAAATATAAGAACATTGCTGAATATGGCATAGACCATGTTATGTATGAAATATCTACTATGTGAAGACAATGGCAGCACGCGTGCATATCCACAAAGTAGGGAAATGAAATTTTCAGCCGTAAAGAAAGATTAGGATTAAAACGTCTTACTGAGTTTGATGCAGTTCATGTTTCAATCGGAAATTCCTGCTTGTTCTGTTAGTTTGGATGTTTGTGTGTTCATATTATATACTTTGTCAACAATGAAGTGACTTCCGGTGTTGTCATAGTGTATAGTGTTGCCTTCAAACAAGTATTTACATTTAAATTGAGTTTGTGTATTGGCACACAACCTATGGGGCCCATTAAACTAAGGATAAGGGTTTTAAGCAGTAATGTATTGGCTGTCCTGGCTCAATTTATGATCCGGTTGCACAAGTGGTGCAAAGTTGGATACCAAGTTACCATTTTGTTTCAGATTTGTTTGATTTGTTCAGGCCGAGATCAAAGATCTATTTAATCTCATCCATTATCTCAATTAGTAGTCACAATGAATGGAATGGAATGGATTATTCCACTGCCCACTACACATTGTTGTCACATTCAACTACACCCACAGTCTTTGTTTTAACATTTGTCATCATTGGGGCTGCATCTAATGATTATTTTAACCGATTAATCGGTCCATTTTTTTTCAATTAATCAATGAATTAAATGATTTTAAAAATCTGCCTCTTTATTCAGTAATAGAACATTTTAACTGACAGAATAAATAAGTGCACAAACACCAGGTTGTAGCTTGAATATCCATATAAAATGTTACACAATGGACCAAATAAATATGAATATGTCAATCATTCTATATTTCCCAAATGTCTGTTTCAGGGAGAGCTTTTAACTCAACCAGCTGCCACCATGAGCTCTGTACGATTGTCCATGCAGTCTCTCATGCAGATGTTCAATGAACGAAAAGAAGAATTTTTCCGTGACATCGATAACGTCCACATGGTATGGCTTGGGGAGATTCATCAGGAGGCCAATCACATGTTCTCTAGGTGGGTGATTTATATTATTCGCTGTTTGTTATTATGTCAGAGCTGCACGGTGATATAGTGGTTAGCACGTCGGCCACACAGTGAGGTTCTGTGTGGAGTTTGCATGTTCTCCCTGCGCTTGTGTGGGTTTATGGAAGGTATTTTGGCTTCCCCACACATCCCAAAAACATGCATGTTAGTTTGAAACTTTAAATTGTTCATAGGTGCGTGAATGGATGTTTGTATATACTGTATGCGTTTCTGTAGGGGTGTAATGTTACACCATGGGTGCACACACTTTTTTTTAGCATGCAAATTACACGTCAACATGCTCTATTTCTTTGATACATATGTTTAATTTATTCATTCTACAGTAAACTTTGAAACTACTAATAACTAGTATTTAATATTCAGAGTTTACAAGTAATCAGAGTAGTTGATATCATCCATCCATTTTCTGTACCCCTTATCCTCACAAGGGTTGTGGGCATGCTGGAGCCTATCCCAGCTGTCTTCGGGCGAGAGGCGGGGTACAACCTGGACTGGTCACCAGCCAATTATAGACAAACAACCATCCACACCACACTCACATTCAATAATTTATAATTCAATTCAATATGGCAATAAAGAGTTTCCATAATTGTGCTCATAACCATAATCAAAATAGCTACATGGTAGTGTTCATTAGAGACGCAGTTCATGCCGTCTAGGTAACGTTTACTATCATACATTATAGCTATACGAGAAATGATTATGCAAAAGACAATGCAGCCAATGTCAAGGCAACGATTTAAAAAGGTTTCACCAATGGGGACATTTTCCAATTAATCATGAAATTAATCATAAAATATTATGGTATTTCTTCAATATTCTAATAGCGCTGTTTTTAAATTTCAGGGATTTTAATACTGAGCCAGAGTTAATGCCCAAAACACCATCTCAAAAGAAGAATAGCCGCAGGAAGCGTGTGTCTATTGGTCGCCAGGAAGAGGGTCAAGCCAGGAGAAGGTTTGTTGTTCACTGCGGTGTTCATTTTTCCCCATACTTCGTAAAACCTGATTTATTGCTACTCTTGCACACTGTTATTGCTATTGAAGCATTTTCTCTGGCGATACAGGTTCTCTAAGGGAAGACGGAGTAATGTTGGAAGTTCCTCTGTCAAGTCACTGAACTTCATTGCAGAAGAAGCAGCCTCTGTAGCTCAAAGCAGCGCACGACCTCAACGCACTACTCGCAGAAACAAACAAACCAAGGCGGAAGTGGATGCGGACCAGCCTCCTCCTGGAAGCTGTGACAGCGTAGAGGAGTGTAATAAAAAACCAGAGCTGGTTGAGGTTGAAGATGTGGATGTGGATACAAACAGTGACGTCAAACCAGACGAACCATGTGACCGAAGCGCAATCCCATCACCCAATGTTGTTGTCGTCATCCCTGCATCGGAGCGTTTGTCTACAGAGCACGAAGAACAGCCCCAGTCTTCTCCTCCTGGCCGTGCAGCTGCTAAAATCGCCATTGCGGGCAACACCAGAAGCTCCCGACGGAGCTCTGTGAGGTGTTCCCTCAAGGTGCGTCACTCTCTGGCAGGCTTACGTCACAGTATGACGCAGGAGTCTCTGCGCCGTTCCTCGCGGCGCTCCATGATGAAGAGGAAGGAAGCTCGCTTGGGCAGCTCGTCGTGTAGCAGCAACGTTGATGGTGAGAATGGTAAGGGGGATGACATCTTATGATGTGTTCAAAACATAATTTCTCAATTTCTTATCTTTTGCATATTTGTCACACTTAAATGTTTTAGATTATCAAACCAATTCAAATATTAGCTTTTAAATGACAGTTTTTATTATTGAAGAAGACAAATTAAAAGCTAATAACTGGTTGGGCCACCCTTAGCAGCAATAACTGCAATCAAGCATTTGTGATAACTTGTAGTGAGTCTCTTACAGTGCTGTGCAGGAATTTGTCCCACTTATTTTTGCTGAATTGTTGTAAGGTTCTTTTTAAGGCCATTCTCACGCATCTCACACCAGACATTCTCCTCCAAGACAGCAGAATTCATAGTTGCATTTATCATAACAAGTCTTCCAGATCCTAAAGTAGCAAAAACAGCCCCAGACCATCACACTACCACCACCATATTTTGGTTAGTATGATGTTCTTTTTCTGAAATGCAGCTTTACTCTTATGCCAGATGTACTGGGGCAAACACCTTTCAAAAAGTTAAACTTTCGTCTGGTTAGACCACATAATATTTTCCCAAAGGTCTTTGGGATCTTCAGGATGTCGTCTGGTACAATTGAGACAAACTTTAATGTTGTTTTTTGTTCAGCAGTGTTTTTCATGCTGGGACTCTGCCACACAGGCCATTTTTGCCTAGTGTCTTTTCTTTTGGCGGAGTCCTGAACACTGACCTTGACTGAAGCACTAGAAGCTTGTTGTTGTGGGGTCTTTTGTGACCTTTTGGTTTAGTCACCGCACTCCTGGGATAATTTTGGTTGGCCGGCCACTCAGAGGAAGTTTAACCACTGTTCCATGTTTTCTCCATTTGTGGATAATGGCACTCACTGTGGTTCACAGCTTTTAGAAATAACCTTTTCCAGATGGATTGATCCCAATCTCAGTCAAGTTATTTTTTAACAGTGGAGGCAATCATTTTCACAGATGGCCATGTAGGTTTGTTAGTTTTTAATTTAAAGTTTTGCATTCAGTTGTGTTGTGATTGACGAATATTTAAATTAGTTTGATGATCTGAAACATTTAAGCGTGACAAAATAATAAATCAGGAAGGGGAGAGCGGCATTTTTTCACAACACTGAATTCAATGATTGTCTATTGATCTATATTTGCCTTGTGATTGACTTGTGACCAACCACCTCTCACCCAAAGTCAACTGGGCTGAATAGGACAAACATTGTAGAAAATTGATGAAAGCATTTCAAAACATCAAGACTTCATATCAGTCAGTGTAAAAAATGTAATATATGTTTGTTACATTGTTTTCTTTCTAATTGTAGGAGATATTTCAAATGATTCTGTGGAAGAGACTGCAGAAGTGTGAGTACTAAAATATTTTCCTTGCAGAGTCCTAAAAAGTCAATTTTAAGCACACACACTAGTGATTGCATACACATTTTACTAATAGAATTATTTCATATTTTTCAATTGACTGCTACAGAGAATCCGAACCTGTAATGGCTGAGCCAGAAGTTACAGTGGCTGACAATTTGAGGCATTCTCGTCAGGTAATGGGTCTTATTTATACGCTTCATCTCCGGTGGCCATTTGTCTTATGTCTTAACTTGTGTCACGCAGGCGCATATGCAGGATACCCAGAGTGTACAACCATCTCTGGTACGCATTACTCGTTCCGTGGCTGCTAACTCCCCCAAACTGGCCCCTCCACCGCTGTTTATTACCCCTGACAGGAGCGCTCTGGTCAAGAGAACAGGTATTTGCTCATGTTTTTAAAATGTTGTTTGGTGTCCAGCTACATGGTTCCCACATGTCTGCTGTTCACTTGTGGCTGTGTGTTCTGGGGGAGTGGGCTAGCTGATGTAATTGTCTAATTTGCATAATGGCCATTGGGACTGGACAACTTCCTCCAGAGATGATACTTTCAAAGTTGTTGTTTGCCTTCATGGAGACAAAGATTAGTAAGATTAGTAACTTATAGTTTTGTTAAAACTTTGCCTTTTTTGTTTCAGTTGTCACTGACAAGCAACAGACTCCACAAACAAGCTTGAGGTGAGTAGCACATATGAGACTGTGTGTTGTTAAATACATTCACTATAATACAACTACTTACAACAAACAAAGGCTGTGTCCATACCATGGATGCTAGTATTAAGACAACGAGATTCAAATCGTCAAATAAGTCATGTGTGTCTACCACTGCAAGAAATGAGACCGCGCTCCAGACTGTGACTAAACGGTTGCATTGTGCAACTACATTTTTCATCTACACATGCACGCATTATAAACATTGATGCATAGATTATGCTGTTGGACAAATTTCAATTGAATCCGACTTCAGGGCATCAAACTTTGGGGTTTTATTATAGCACCAACATGTGATGTAGTTGTCAGGAAACACAATACCACAAGCAACACAGTAGGACTGCATGTTTTGACATTTTGTACACAGCCATTCAGGACTAGAGTGAAGTGGGATGTCATCATTTTTTCCGTCATGTGACATGTCAGTATTCCTGGTTTAGTCGTAAGCAGAAACCCACAAATTTTGCCTTTAAGAGCCTTCATTGGTTTCATTCATTAATTTTCCACCGCTTATTCTCATGAGGGGAGAGGCGGGGTACACCCTGGACTGGTGGCCAGCCAATCACAGGGCACATATAGACAAACAACCATTCACACTCACATTCATATCTATGGACAATTTGGAGTCGCCAATTAACCTAGCATGTTTTTGGAATATTTGAAATATTTGCTGTTTTTTATAGGTTAAGTCAGAGCATCAAACGCAAAGCACCAGATACTGTGGATGAAGGTCCAAAAAGGTCCTCTCCTCCCAAGAAGAGTCATAGTGTAAGTCAAATAAATTGAAAACACACAAATGGTTGTTGTTGTGAAAAAGGGCTGTTCTTGAATTCATCCCCCCCCCCCCCAAACAGGTTACAAGACCCAATATGAGGTCTTTCCTCCACACTGTGCAGAAGAATCAGAGGCTGATGATGACTCCAAATTCCTTCAGTCGTAATACTGTCGTGAAGTCCTTCATTAAGCACAATACACCCCTCAAGATTGATCCTAAGGTCAGTTTTACTCCCCACTAATGCAAACTTACCAACAGTCATTTATACACTTCTGAACAGTGAACCTCTGAAATCAATTTGATGATTATATATTTAGATAATTAAACTATCGTACTAAATGAAATTAAATGAAAATAGAAATGATCTGTTCCAGGGTCAAACTGTCACCACAGAGGCTGGCTGACTTTCTGTATTTCAAAGAGAGAATGGCCTACTTTATTTTAGTGGCTATTTTTAAATTAGATTTTTTTTAATGTGCATTTTTATTTTAACTTGACACGCATCCTTGGCTTCATCAGAATATATGTCTGATTTGTACAATTTTAAGGAAGCTTGATTTCAGAAGGTCCACAGTGCTTTTTATTAATGATAATGATTATATAATGAATGGAAACAGATTTTTTATTATTTTGTATCTATTGTTTGTGTTTAATCTGTTCTCCAGTTGAGCACGCCTATAGTGGTAAGTGTCTCAGTACTGTGTGTCTGGTGATCTCTTGTCATTGGGTAGCTTGACCTACTGTGCCACTCCCTTGCCACTTAACTAATGCCCCCCCTTTCTGCTGCTAACATTTATACACACAGACTTGTTCATTTGTCTGTTCTGATTGGGCAATGTCTTTGCAGCATCCACACGAGGTGTTTTGTACACTTATTTCTAACTCCACTTGTTGGCTTATGGTATCTTCTAGGACACATATGCTCATTTTCCGTGGCTTCTCAGCATAGCAGCCCCCAGCCCTTACAATATGATGACAATCCCACCTGTTTATCTCAATAAAGTTGAGCTAGTCAGTGTTTTTCCCCCCAATTTTGATATGATGACATTCAATTGTGGAGTGACAGCCCTCCATAGCCTTCTTCTACTACTACTACTACTACTACTACTACTACTACTGCAGAGTTTTACCACAATGATTCTCAGCCAATGATTAAACTTTCTGAGATGACTGTTCAATTTAAATGGTACCTCACCTGAGCGACAGCCATCGTGAAATTAGTAGAAATTCCATTGCTTAGTCTGCATAGAAACTGCATCCAAGAGGTCACAAAAGACCCCACAACAACAACAACAGAACTGCAGGCCTCATTTACCTCATTTAAGGTCAGTTGTCATGACACAAGAGGCAAGACACAGAGGCAGTAAAAGAACATTATATTGACAGTAAAATGTGGTGGTGGTAGTGTGATGGACTGGGGATGTTTTGCTGATTCATGACCTGGAAGACTTGCTATGATAGTGGAACCATGAATTCTATCTACTAAAAAATCCTGAAGGAGAATGTCCGGCTATTTGTTTGTGACGTTACATAGTGATGGGCCACATGAGACGGGGTAATAATCAGGGAAGCTGCACCAGCGGGGGCAGTGTTGTTAATTTGCTTCAAGACAACTGCCCACAGCACCTCATGACACTGACCTGAAGGCATTGGCGAGATCTAGATAACCAAAAACACCCATATAGATCTTTCTTTTCCCTCTTGGCCGTTTGTACCTGGTGCCAGGTGATATCTGCCATGGTTCAGTATGAGCTTCATATGCCGGTTATCAACTAGGCTTACTTCAGGAGCTGAATGCATCAATATATTTTAAATCCATTTGCCGCATGCCTCAATGTTTTCTTGTATTTTTCCATTAAACTTATATTTTGCTTTCACAGGCTAAAGAGCGTCAAAAGCTGGAGGCACTTAAAAAGAAGCAGGAACAAGAAGAGGAACGGATGAGGAAAATGGAGGAGGAGAAGAAAAAGAAACAAGAGGAATTCAAAAGGTCGATGCTCTCATGAAATACTCGGATCCGTCCTCAGTTTGAAGTAATATCTTGTTGCTGTTTTAAATAGCTTTACATTTGCTCAACAGGAAGAGGGACGAGAGGCTAAGAAAGGTGTTTGAGGCCAAAGTGAAAGAAGAGCTGAGGGAAGAAGAAAAGAAAAAGAAGGTTGAACAAAAAATGGCCAATATTGATGAGAAAAATGATAAGGTAAGCATTTTTAATTTTTTTTTTTTTTTTAAGTCAAATGAAAACGTGTTGTGCCAATTTTCAATGTTGATGGTCCATGAATGCAGCGTCAGGCTGAAGAAAAGGCCAAAAAGAAAATTGCCACTAAACGTCTGGAGGAGCTTGAGCAGAAACGCAAGCTGGAAGAAGAAACTAGGAGAAAGAAGATTCAGCAAGCAGTAAGAAAACTTCCATTTGTTTTGCTGTGACTCTTTCTGAGTTATATAAACTTTTTATATTGTTGTATAAAATTTTAAAACCAGTTGGAAAAAACTTCATCATCCACAATCTTTATGGGAGACATGAACACATGTCTCTCTTCTGTGCATTCTAAAAATATAACGATGGATATTAAAAAAGACAATGCTAAGAATGCCGGTAATGGGATTTATTTATGTATGTTTTTTTAAAGCGTATTATATACTTTTGATTTTAGGAGGAGGAAAAGCGTCAGCAAGAGTTGCTGGCTAAGAAGGCCAAGGAGGAAGAATTGAAAGCTCGGAAACTGGCGGAAGCCCGCAGAGCATGGGAGCAGGAACGTGAGAGAGAGCTGGAGAGAGAACGACAAGCTGCTGCTGAAAGGTGAGACACCGGACGCAATGGATACTTGATGGAGGTGATATCGAGTTTGGATCATAACATTACGGAATTGCAATGCATGACAATGAGATTCTGACTTGCAACATAGCACTTATAAACTTTCACCTTGACTAACAACCAGTTATGAGTTGCAGGCATAAACATACGGTACATGTGTATGGCATGTCTGTTCATCTTGAGAGCTGTCCTTTTTACTCTGTGTGTATAGCTTTCCTGGTACAGCAAAACTTATATTAGTATCTAATGTGATGTTTGTTTTTAGGGAGCGAGCTGAAAGAGAGAAGGCTCTCGCTCTGCAACTAGAACTGAAGAGAGCAGCTCGAGAGAAGGAGATGAGAGAAGCGGAGGAGAAAAGAAAAGCACTTGAGGAAAAAAGAATACAGGTGAGGAGACCTGGGCCATTCAACCCTAATGCCCTAATTTGGTAGTCCAGGAAACATCACAGAATAACACCTCACAGCTCGTTTGTGAGGCTGAAATCAATCAGAGGATATTTACATTTTTATATAAAAATAGGGCTGCACAGTGACCAAGTGGTTAGTGCGCTGACCACACAGCCAGGAGACCCGAGTTCAA
Source organism: Doryrhamphus excisus (assembly GCF_030265055.1). Classification (NCBI taxonomy): domain Eukaryota; kingdom Metazoa; phylum Chordata; class Actinopteri; order Syngnathiformes; family Syngnathidae; genus Doryrhamphus; species Doryrhamphus excisus. The sequence goes on from NC_080471.1 coordinate 17,954,135, forward strand.
TTCCACCCTCGGCCATCTCTGTGTGGAGTTTGCATGTTCTCCCTGTGCATGCGTGGGTTTCCTCCGGGTACTCCGGTTTCCTCCCACATTCCAAAAACATGCTAGGTTAATTGGCGACTCCAAATTGTCTATAGGTATGAATTCAATTTATTATTATCATTATGTGAGTGTGAATGGTTGTTTGTCTATATGTGCCCTGTGATTGGCTGGCGACCAGTCCAGGGTGTACCCCGCCTCTCGCCCAAAGACAGCTGGGATAGGCTCCAGCACCCCCATGGCCCTCGTGAGGATAAGTGGTAGAAAATGAATGAATGATTCAAAGTGATCCCTAAGTTAAACCCATAGCATGCTTGTTCACCTTTGACTACTATATTTGTGTGTGTGTGTGTGTGTGTGTGTGTAACAAAGACGTCATTTTATGAATGCACCAGCATAATCCTTCCAAACCTTTTGACAAAGCTACACCTGTACCTTCAAAAATGTACCTTTTGATTAAGATATGCCTTTATTCGTCCCTCAGTGGGGAAATTTGTATGCCAGTTGCAAAGAAATAGCCGCAACAGCAAAGAAGCCAGCAAACACAGACAAAGAAGCAACTAAAAACCTGGCTTAACTTCACTCAGAAAAATACCGCCCCTACTGTTTCGACAGAGAATTGTAACATTTCACACTCACCCCACTCCAAAGGTCGCACATACATAACAGGACTAAGATGACACTATCAAATGGGGGATGAGAGATTAATATAGCCTTTGTATCCCCCCAGGAGGAACAGAAAAGGTTAGCTGCAGAAGAGAAAGCTGCTGAAGAACGAGAAGCTGCTGCTGCTGCTGCTGCTGCTCAACAGGCTGCCAATGCAAAGGTAACTAACATACTAATTTGCCTATATGATGACTTATTTTGAGAAAAGACAAGGTACTTAGAAAAACAACTTTTTATACCCCAATGACTGGACAACTGTCTATTGGTAATTGTGTATGGTCAATGGGGCATATTATTATGTTTATTCTGTTGCTTGAATTGTCTTCATAACATTTTCCTTTACCTGTCATTTTTAAAGACTGCTGCTGCCCTGAATATGACCATGGATATTGAGGTAACTTCAATCACATTTCCATTGAAATCATAAATTAAACATCCTGTGCGATATTAGAGGTTAACTTAACAATCCAGATGGCAAAAAACGTTTTTGGGAGTGGACTTTAATCTCGTTACACAATATTATGCTGTCTAACAAGTTTAAAAGGCCATGTTAATGGTTTGACATATTTGCCTTTTGTTTTTTCAGAATTCTGTAAGGACCACACCTACAGGAAAAGGGGTTAACCTTAACGTTACTGTGGATATTGAGGTAAATGTGGAAAATTTAGTGTACATTATACATATATACTCGCGAGACATGGGCCGGTGTGAGTTTCTGACTGTATGATAGCAATCACAGTTTTATATTTTACAACTCTAAAAGGTGTAATTTTAAAATATCTTTATTGAAAATATAAGACAAGTCAAACCATATAGTATAACACAATAAAAGTGGAACATGCATACACAAAAATAAATCAATTTGTTCTAAAGTCAATAAAATGCAACTTCAATGCAGTGTATTGTTGCTAATTGTCACAACACAAATGTTCTTAAAGTACATGCAAGTACAGTAAATGCAATGAAGAATGTCACAACATAAATAATTGTAAAAATTATAATAATGTTAAGGTTATTTCATAGTGGCAGGTCACACTTTTCCGCAAACTTCTGTTTCTAGGCTATGTGATTGTTGTTGCCAACTGTTAAGCGGTTGTTGTTCAATGGAAAGTAAACGGTTTATACCACTTATCCTCAACACACTTGGCGACCTTTGACGTGATTAATATGTCAACTGACTACATTGGCGAGTGCCGCCGTACCGGTGCTGCTCAGTGCTATCAACACAGCACATGCCTGTGGTTTCAACACAAGAAATAACAAGGGACATGACCCAAATATTTCCACATAGTCGCCACACCTTGCACTTTCTGTCATATTGTAGGAATGTCATTCCGCACAATTGTGTTTTTTCATGTCGTGGTATAACTTGAAACCGGTAACCAACCCATGCCTAATACCAGATTTTGATAGTATATTGTAAATCTTCACAAAGTGTGTTTTTATCTTCCTGTGCAGAAGTCACCACAGTCGTACTCCATCACTCCAAAGGGTGGGAAAACGATGCCATTGTCTAAAAACCCAGAAGACTATGGGATGGACCAAAACAGTGATGATTCCACTGATGATGAGTCTGCTCCAAGAAAGCCTATTCCCTCTTGGGCAGAAGGTATGTTTTACTCGGGGTTGCCCATTATTTTAACCGCTAGATAGGGACTAATCACACGTAGCAGGGTTTCTGTAAAACTCCATATTTCCCCTTTTGTTTATGAAATAAAATGGTATCCACACAACATTGTATTTAAAAAAAAAAAAAGAAAAGAAAATGCATCCACCACATAAAACCACATAATCCGTGACATTCGGAAATTACCACGTCATTCCTCCTGGAGGACGACTTCCATCTCAAAGTTCACCCACCAGCTGGCAGTACGTCCCATGGGACGTGTTTCCAGGTGTCGGAACCTGTTCAGAGGAAGATGCCTTGGATGTGGAATGGTTATTTGAGGGGAAAATGGCCGACCTCAAATTGCTTATTGGCCTCTGCTCTTTAACATGAAGCAGTATTAGGGCTTGCAAAAAGCACTTAAACAATAGCTACAACCAACACAGTTCTGAAGGCATCCATGTTGTTTTTGATTGTGTGTGTGACATCACAGCATTGGCGATTCGGAAACGTAACACTCATTTATTTGCGTCCATACCCAAACACTTAACCGATTTTTTTTCTCCAAATCTACATTTTGGCCGTAGGTTTTGAAAACATTTTGGGTTTTTTTAGTGCCAGATTCATGGAAAAATAACATCATGTTAGGAAATACCATCAATTAATTGTATAAATTGGTTATTGTCATCCTTCCAGGTCACAATCTACAGCAGATAATTATGAAACAGTACTACAGTCCTCCTGACTTGGACTCTTTCTTTGGAACAATTGAGGCACCAAAGCTGGAGAACATCTTTTACAAGAGCAAACCTCGCTACTTTAAACGCACCAGCTCTGCTGTGTGGCACTCACCTCCTATTGGAAAAAAGTAACGGGTGCACTGATGTAGTGATGCCGTGCTGTACAAATTGTTTGTTTTAAATTGTCTTTCCAATAAAAATGTTTTGTGAGCTGTTTTTACAATGTTACCGTAAATGTATGCCTTGAATGTTTGAAGATGCGAACCGTTTAGTATCTTGTAACTATAAAATCTGTGCAGTCTAATGATATAAAAGGACAGCTCATAACTGCACGTATGGGAACCACTTATTCTGCCTATGAAGTATTCTGAAAAATACTCCCAAAAACCATCAACAATGCTCTATTGGCACTTACCCCAGAACACAGCAGCCATGTCTGCCAACATCAGGTATTGAGAGTAGGGCTGGGAATCTCAGGGTGTGGTCATATTTTTATGAGACACGTCTTCCATACTGCAAAGTCGGCATTTTCTCATTCATGCTATGAAAGCCAAAGTGAGTCCATACTTTTGATTTAACTACGGAAGCTGAGCTTTCCATTTAACGTTTTTGGTTTCCGTTCTGGTAAGGAACTCTTGATCCCAGATGACTTGTAAAATGGCACACCACTAATTGGGAGTGATGTCGGCTCCCAGCATGCATTGTGGTATTTTGTACTCGCCTGCTGCAAGATACCAGTCGGCTGGGCTCAAATGGCCCGTGGGCCACATGTTTGAGAGCCCTGTTTTGACATTCCTTGCCTTGTTTTATTATAGACTGTTCAACAATAATGCCTTTGTTCAGCTTGATTAAATGAGCCTTTAAAATAGCTTTGGTCATTTTTTTGTAAAGTCTGATCATGTATTGTTCATTAATTCCCATCCTGACTATTATCAATGACTGACAAGATAAATGTTAAAACAACTTTCTTGTCTTCTGGCGCCACTTTCTTATTTCTTGGTTTCAGTTTGAGCCACCACATAGTAACTCTTCCCTAACCTCTAATTTTTAGGTTCGCCCGATTTGTAGGTGTTATAACGTTAACCCCACATGGGGCAGGGCATGTTCGTATCGTTTCCCATTGAGGTTACCGCCCTTCTGGAATGTCCGGGTACGTACAGCAAACGCATTTCTGTGACGTCAGACTTCATTTCTGCCTCATGATTGGTCGAGGAGGTGTTGTCAAAAGTTGAACAGTTTCAGCGGGTCACAGCAGCGGTAGACCAACGACGAAGGTGAGACGTTAGCACACCTACGTTTTGAATATTTTGACATAATTTGTAAAAATATTAACATTATTTGTTGTACAGAACAAAGTGCCTAGTGCGACTGCAACTGACACCTGTGACATATTTAAAGGTTTGTGATTTTTTTTTTTTTACACTTTTTTCCATTGACAAGTCCGTGATAAAGTAACCAGTGTAAAAGGTTCAAACGTTATATACTATCATGTATAACTTAACATTACCAGTGTCAGCTTCAATAAGGTTACCATATACTGGTACTACATTCTAGCATTTTGCTCATGGTAACCAAAGCCATGCCAATATCATGTATAAGGACAGATTAATTCATATTTTAAGTCGCATGAATTGTTATCACAGGTCTTTATATTTAGTACAATGACTACCATTCAATCAGTATCGTTTAAGGAAAGTGCCATTATTGTGTAATAAACGTTTCAAGCAATATATTACATTAACAGTCATACAAATGTAAAGAGAACAACTAAACTATAGCACCCTTTGAATATGGAGAGGCGGAAGGGAGGTGTCACTATGAGTATAAGCCTTCTAGCTCTTGTATTGCTTGTAGTGAGCAGCTAGACTCCATCCATCCATTTTCTATGCCGCTTATCCTCACTAGGGTGAGTAGAACAATGCTGGAGCCTATCCCAGCAGTCTTGGTGGGCCTCGGTCCGGATGCGGACCCAGCGAGGGCACTTGACGGACCTGTGTTCTATTAAAGTGAATGATAATAAATGATAATAAATCAATGACATATAATCATGCATGGGGACAGATTGCAGTGGCAGTTTGCAGGTGTAATTACTTCATTTATTACAGTTACGTGACAGTAAACGCTATGACGTCACTCAAAATGAGACAGTGAAATCATTTGAACATACATAACATCACATCCCAGTATGAAAATCCTACTAGAGTCATAAGGTAAACTAAAATAAGTTTTTGTAAGTCTAAAATTATGTCACAGATGTGATGTTTACCAATTTAGTTAGAATTGTGACACATTGTCGGTGTATTTGTGGATTTCAAAGTAAATAACCATTGTTATACTATGTTCTTACTCCATGTCTGTCCAGAGATAAAGCCCAGAGAGCCACCATGAGCTCCGTACTGTCGTCTGTGCAGTCCTTCATTCAGATGTTTGATGCAAAAAAGGGACAATTTATTCGTGACATTGACAATATCCACATGGTTTGGCTTGATGAGATCCAACAAGAGGCCAACCACATGTTCTCAAGGTAAGTGTGTTTCTTTAAATTGCAATTTAGAAAGAAAACAGGGGCGGCACGGCGGTCGCGTGGTTAGCTAGGAGACCAGGGTTCAATTCCACCCTCGGCCATCTCTGTGTGGAGTTTGCATGTTCTCCCTGTGCATGCGTGGGTTTTCTCCTTGTACTCCGGTTTCCTCCCACATTCCAAAAACATGCTAGGTTAATTGGTGACTCCAAATTGTCCATAGGTATGAATGTGAGTGTGAATGGTTGTTTGTCTATTGTGCCCTGTGATTGGCTGGTGACCAGTACCCTGCCTCTCGCCCAAAAACAGCTGGGATAGGCTCCAGCACCCCCGCGACCCTTGTGAGGAAAAGCGGTAGAAAATGAATGAATTAAAGAAAATAGGACCAAATTTCACATAAATAATAAAAAGGATTCACTGTACAAACAATGAATGAACACAAGAGACTTATTTTTTTAACTTAAATGAAACTGCAATTATTTAATATACAATATATATATATATATACAAAATAAGGTTCTTACCTTTGCTGTGGAAATGCATGAATGCATTAAATGCATTAATGAACTAAATTTGAATTAAAGACCCCTGTTCTGAAGAATTGTGTCATCTTATATTATAGTATAGCCTTTTATTAATGCTGCCTTTCAATTTCAGAGATTTTAATGCAGAGCCAGAGTTAATGCCCAAAACACCATCACAGAAGAAATGTCGCAGGAAGCGTGTTTCTGTTGGGCGCCAGGAAGGAGGTCAAGCCGGGAGAAGGTTTGTTGTTCACTACATTTAGTATAAATTCTCTTTTTGTCTCCTTATTTCTTAAAACCTGACATAATGCGACTCATATTATACTGTTTATATTACATTTAAATCCTTTCCTTTGGCCATGCAGGTCCTCTAAGGGAAGGCGCGGTAGTCTTAGTGGTTCCTCTGTCAAGACACTGAACTTCATTGCTGAAGATGCTATTTCAGAAGTTTCTGTAACTGAAAGCAGCACACAACTTAAACACATTTCTCTACTCCAAGAGGATGTGAACCGGCCACAGCCAGTTGAGGATGAAGGTGTGGCTACAAATAGTGAAGTCAAGCCAGACCAGACAAGTCACACAAGGGATTCTCCAGTGAATATGCCATCACCTAATATTGAAAGCATCCCTGCGTCTACTGAGCAGGCAATAAAGTCCTATACTGGACGAACGGCTGCTAAAATTGCCATAGCGGGAAACACCAGAAGCTCACGACGGACCTCTGTGAGGTGTTCCCTTAAGGTGCGCCATTCACTGGCGGGCATGCGTCACAGTATGAAGCAGGAGTCTCTACGTCGTGCCTCGCGACAATCCATGATGAAGAGGAAGGCGGCTCGCAAGGGGAACTCATCGTGCAGCAGCATTGCTGATGGTGAGACATTATATTTCCGTTGAATATTCTATGTTTGATTCTTACGGTGTTTATTTCATTGTAGCTGAGGCTTCCTTTGAGTCTGTGGAAGAGGCTGATGAAGTGTGAGTATTATTGATGTTGCCTGAATACAGTTTAGCTTTCAACTTCAATGTGTGTTTGGGTTGGACTAACAACCCTGTATTTGAATTGGCTCGTACAGTGTGTCGGGACCTGTGACTGCAGATCCACAAGTCGCAGAGGTTGACAGTCAGGTAGTAAAATATTGCTACAGGTTTGTTTGGTCATACACTTGCTAATATTTTCTAAACTGTGTCTAACATATATGTATATTCAGCCTTCTGGTGGACATATTACTTGTTCTATGGATGCCAGCAAATCCAAAATGGCCGCACCTTCACTACCTACCTCGAAGAGGAGCACTCAGGGCAAGAAAATAGGTACCTGCTACTAACGTCACATTTTTGTTCATATATAATTGGTTGGTATTTGGCTGGTGTTACAATGCTTTGCATTTTTGTTTCAGTTGTCACTGGCAAGCAACAGACTTTCCGGGGGTGAGTTTTATACCGTTTATGCTAACCTGCTAATTATTTATTTCACCAGAGAGAGTAAGATTACTCATCTGCACGTAGCTTACTCATACAGGGTCATTGCAAGTATTTAGAGCAACACATATTTCCAGGTGCTGCACGGTAGTCAAGTGGTTAGCACGCATGCCTCACAGCTCGGATCCCCAGGTTCAATTCCACCCTCGGCCATCTCTGTGTGGAGTTTGCACGTTCTCCCCGTGCATGTGTGGGTTTCCTCCCACATTCCAAAAACATGCTAGGTTAATTGGCGACTCCAAATTGTCCATAGGTATGAATGTGAGTGTGAATGGTTGTTTGTCTATATGTGCCCTGTGATTGGCTGGCGACCAGTCCAGGGTGTACCCCGCCTCTCGCCTAAAGACAGCTGGCATAGGCTCCAGCACGGCCACGACCCTCGTGAGGATAAGCTGTAGAAAATTAATGAATGACTAAACATACAGGTGGTCATAACATGATTATACACTTTTTTTAAAATTTGTTGTACACTTTTTTGTTTTTCAAAAATGTTTTCTTTTGTTTCTCTAAGGTCAATCAAGGACATCAAAAGTGAAGCCTCAGATACTGTGGAGCACAGTCCTATTCAGAGTGTAAGATGCACAGATAACTTCATGGATAAGTTTGTTAAATTCTATGTTATAAACGTATATAAATATCTGTTATAACAGAGTACTATTTGTTTGTTTTTAAACAGGCATATAAACCGTATATGAGATCATTCCTTCACACTGTGCAGAAGAATCAAATGCTGATGATGTCTCCCAGTACCTTTAGTCGTAATACCGTCATCAAGTCCTTCTTTAAGCACACCACTCCATTGAAGGTTGATGCTCAGGTCAGTTTTACACCATCTCGCTTTTGATAAGCTCATAAAGAGCCGCTGTGGTCATCCATCATTGAAATGTTCTGTTGCTCAGCCAACCATGTCATTTGTTTCCCCCTCACTTCCCGTCTCCCAGTGGAGCATATCTATAGTGGTAAGTGTTGTGAGTGTACTGTGTGATGGTGGTCATTTTGTATCCGCCTCCACTTGTGAGCATGACCTGCACATATACGTATATCCCCAACCGCATGAAGGCATCTTCTTGTAGGATACTAAGGTCCATTTTCATTTGCGTCTTTAAGCAGCAGACTCACCTCTTGACCTCAAAGTACTGGAATTTGATCATAAATTTGTAGCACTACGTGGATTAAAATCTTGTAAAATGTCTCAAATTTGATTCAGAAATGTGTTAAAAAGCAATTAATGTTACTTTTATTTAAAACTAATTCATAAACTTCAGTTTTGCTTGGCAACCCACAAATACAATTTGGTTTAGGTCTGGCTTGTGGCTGGTTAGAAATATTATGTGGCATTTTCCACTTCCTTCATTGTTTTGTAATGGCACAAACTCCATATTTAGTTGACTTCTTTCCTTTCACAGGCCAGAGAACGTCAAAAGCTGGAGGCCCTTAAAAAGAAGCAGGAACAAGAAGAGGAACGGTTGAGGAAAATACTGGAAGAGAAAAAAAAGAAACAAGAGGAATCTAAAAGGTCAACGCTCAAACCTATAAAAGATTATACAGCTTGATGTTTGAGTGATGAACAGTTGTTATTATATTGCTCTTCACTGATGTAGGAAGAAGGAGGAGAAGCTTAGGAAGGTGCTTGAGGCCAAAGTAAAAGAAGAGCAGAGAGAGGAAGAAAAGAAAAAGAAGATTGAGCTAAAAATGGCTCAGATGGATGAGAAAAATGACAAGGTATACAGCAATATGACATGGCTGTCAAGATGAAATGTATTTATCTCCTGTTTTACGTCATGAATGCAGCGTCAGGCTGAGGAGAAGGCCAAAAAGAGAACTGCCATTAAACGTCAGGACGAGCTTGAGCAGAAAAACAAACTGGAAGAAGAAACCAGAAGGAAGAAAATTAAGCAAGCGGTATCCTGTTGTATTTTTGGTACTTTGGACTGTCTGCTGTTCCTGACCTGGATTATTCTGTGTTTGCAACTTTAGGATGAGGAGGAGCAATTAAAAGCTAAGGAGCTGGCAGACGCTTGCAGACTGTTGGAGCTGAAGAGGGACCAGGAGCATGGGAGAGAGCTGGAGAGAGAACGACAAGCTGCTGCTGAAAGGTTACCATCATTTTTGTTTAAACCAGAGGTTCTCAATTATATTCTTAATTATACTATTTGGGCTGCACGGCGGTCTAGTGGTTAGCGCGCAGACCTCCCAGCTAGGAGACCAGGGTTCAATTCCACCCATGGCCATCTCTGTGTGGAGTTTGCATGTTCTCCCCGTACTCCGGTTTCCTCCCACATTCCAAAAACATGCTAGGCTAATTGGCGACTCCAAATTGTCCATAGGTATGAATGTGAGTGTGAATGGTTGTTTGTCTATATGTGCCCTGTGATTGGCTGGCGACCAGTGCAGAGTGTACCCCGCCTCTCACCCAAAGACAGCTGGGATAGGCTCCAGCATCCCCTGCGACCCTCGTGAGGATAAGCGGTAGAAAATGAATGAATGAATGAATGGTTTAAGCTAACATAATCATCTCAGCACATCATCAGTCAATAGAAATATGATGTCTTTAATGTCACGAATGAAGAGAGAAGGCTCTTGCTCTGCAACGGGAACTGGAGAGAGCAGCTCGAGAGAAGGAGAGAAGAGAACTGGAGGAGAAAAGAAAAGCTGAAGAGGAAAAACTAAAAGAGGTGAGGAGACTACTGGCTTTTTATCCAGAATCATTTTGTACCATTACATTCCCGACTGTACTGTTGTTGTGTGTTTTGTTCTACCAGGAGCAGAAGCAGAGGTTAGCTTCAGAGGAGAAAGCTGCTAAAGAAAGAGAAGCTGCCATGCAGATGGAAACTGCTGTTTATCAACAGGCTGCAAATGCACAAGTGAGTACAGACATCATCATGGCATAGATATGATGCATCTGTCTACAGATCATATACCGTAATATAAATGTGTCAATTGTTGTTCTTTCTGGGCAGAAATCACTTCAAACAAACACCATAATTCCAGAGGTTGGCAATACAACAACATTGTCCAAAAATCCTGAAAACTACGGCATGGACCTAAACAGCGACGATTCTACTGACGATGAATCCACTCCAAGAAAGCCTATTCCATCTTGGGCAGAAGGTATGCATGAAGTGTAGTGTAACATATACTCTGATAAACTCCATTAACAGCTTTTTTATATCATTTACATGACTGAAACAGAAATAATACAATTGTTAGAAGACATGATCATTTGTGTGTGTTCTCTTTTCAGGTCACAATCTACAGCAGATAATTATGAAGCAGTACTTCAACCCCCCTGATTTAGACTCTTTCTTTGGAATAATTGAGCCACCAGAACTGGAGAGCATCTTTTACAAGAACAAACCTCGCTACTTTACGCGTACCAGCTCTGCTGTGTGGCACTCACCTCCTATTGGAACAAAGTAGCTAGTGCACTAACACAATTATATAATGCTGTATACTTTGGTTTTGGGGTTTTTTTTGGACACTTTACTTCCAGAAGACAGAACTGGTTTGAAAATGGTTTCTACCAATATCTCATTTATTGATGGTTTGTGAAATAGTCATGAATTAAGTGTGTACGAACTGATTATATGTTACTGTAACACTGGGTTAGCGTGTGGGAGTTGTGGATTGGTGCAATAAAAATAAAAATAAAAAAAAATGCTAAGAAATTGTGGCTTCCTCACCTTCTGTTGTAATAAAATTAGCACAGTTACCACAAAGACGCAGTAGGTGTAGTTGATTGGATGACATAAAACTAAACAAATCTTTTAAGAAATAACGTAACAAGTAGTTCGTTTGTTTACACTTCACACTGCTGCACGGCGCCGCCATTTTGATAGTTCAAGTACAGGGGGCGTTCCAGTTCTGTTTTAAATGAATACCATAATTATTTCGTGAAAGCACAACACTACTTCATAGTTAGGTACAGCTTACACCATCAGTCCAATTATAATAATATGAAACGTTTTCTTAAATTTTCTTAAGACGTTATTTAAGATTGACTCCTCCCTTGACTCTCTCCGTCACCACCATACGTATGTAGTGGTGCGTCTCGCTTGAGTAGAACAATCTTTGTGCTAGCTAACACTCTATTACGTTACCAGACAGCAGGTGAGCAGCATCGTCCTCAAAGTACTCACAAAGGACCTCCAATTACAGTAAGCACAACGAGGTATGTTTAATGTGATTTTAAAGCTGTCCGTCTCATGATATTTTAAGCCAGGTCGATATATATAAATGTGTTTTCGCGGACTAACCGTCACAACTCAGGATCTTATCTAACGAGGTTGAATGACGTTGCTAGCACAATCATTAGTAGTACTATGGCGGTGATACCCAATATTAGCCACCAACTGTTTGAATTTCGTATTCCTAACTGGAGATGGGGTTTATTATGTTTTTATTGATTCAAACCTTATTATGGTTATTATGGAGTGCCCCTTAACGGTTATTTTGGTAATTAAGTAGTACAAAACAATATACTGTAAATGTGTCATTACTTGTGGTCGAGTCATGGATCACACATATTTTACGAATTCTGCAGTTCAGAAATTCCAGAAACATTGATCGATTGGATATGCTCATTCAAACGACTCGACAAGTTCAAAGCAAGGTCACCTATAAAAGTTAGTGTAGTGTAGGTTTAATTTGAAATTTCACCTGTAAGCTGAATATTCCAAAGATTATTGTGAGTAGCGTAAGTGTACCTTAAATGTACAGTGTAATATAAGTGTTTGCCCCCTTTCTGATTTGTTTTTTAAATTTTTGCATGTTTTGCATCAATGACAGTTTTTCAATTAAACGTTTTATTATTAAGGGAGAGAAAAATATCCTAACCTAATAACTACTTGTGCCACCCTTAGCGGAAACAACCCCAATCAAGGGTTTGGTAACTTGCAATGGGTGGCCCACTAAACTTTGCAGAATTGTTGTCATTCAGCCACATTGGAAAGGTTATCAAGCATGAATTGCCTTTTTAAGGTCAAGCCACAGCATCTCAATAGGATTCAGGTCAGGAGTTTGACGAGGCCTTTCCAAAGTCTTCATTTAGGTTTTCTTCAGCCATTCAGAAGTGGACTTGCTGGTGTGTTTGGGATCATTGTCCTGCTGCAGAACCCAAGTTGGTTTCAGGTTGAGGTCACAAACGGATGGCTGTACCTTTTTTTTGGAAGACGGCAGAATTTCGGGGGGCAATCACATTTTCACACCTTAGGTCTATAAAGTGCCATTCACATAAATGTGTTGTCTAGTGTTTTAAAAGCCCATTCATTGAATTGAGCAGCCACTTAAGTAGCAGTCTGATGCTGGCAGGTGATGATTAAGGTGGGATATTTTCATCTGCAGGTGTCGAAGACTTGACTTGAAGTGTTCTTGTGGTACTTGGGCCATTTCAAGTGTGCACTATGCATTTGTTGTGTTAACATGACTAACCCATGACTAATGTTAGACCAGCCTTAACTATCTTCTTTCTTTTGTTCTTTTATTATTTTTTTTAGGACAAATACAGAAATGGCTTCCCAAATCCGCCAAAACTTTCACCAGGACTGCGAGGCTGCCATTAACAGACAGATAAATCTTGAGCTTTATGCCTCTTATGTTTACCTCTCGATGGTAAGATATTTCTCAAGCAGTATACAGTCGTCCCTCGTTTAGCGCGGTTCGAGATCCGAATGCAATAAGAACATTTCCGCAAAATCTTAATAACTTGAATATTTTCACAAGTAGAGCATAGATAGCTTGTTTATGACTTTGTAAATATGGTTTATCCCATTATTGGAGTCCTGTAGACATGAAATAACATCCCTATAGTCACCTTTACACTCGTGTTATTCTTTTTTTTGTTGTTGTTTTTTTTACACCACAGGCTGCACAATGATTATGTACAGTCTTCATGATCCCGACAAGGATTAAAGGGATGGCCCCAGCTTTAAACATTAGCATGAAACCAAGCTAAGTAGTTAGCTTCCAATTTGTTTACTCTAAACCTCAAGTGCTTCAAATGGAGTGGGGAAGAAGGACAAAAAAGAAGGCAAAAATGTACCACTTCCACACTGGATGCGAGCAGAATTGTTTTTGCTATGTCATGTTGGACATGCCATGTTTGACTCCATGTAATGTCTCATTAATGTAACATTACTGACATCTAGTGATCAGAATACTACACATGACTTTTAAATATTTGTTGACGAATAATCATATCCAATTGCATGAAGTAGTGATATTCGAACCGCAAAGTGATGAGGGACGGCGGTAAATATATTTTTCAACAGTGAGCAATGATTTTCCTCTTTTTAATAGGCATATTATTTTGAAAGGGATGATAAAGCCCTACCAAATTTTGCCAAGTTTTTTGGGGCCCAGTCCAAAGAGGAGCGCGAGCACGCCGAGAAGCTGTTGACTTTCCAGAACAAGAGGGGAGGCAGGATTTTTCTACAGGATGTCAAGGTAATTTGAGATACTGCTATCTTGTAGACTTGAAAAAATAAACTACATTGGGGGGGGGCGGGGGTTTGTTACTCCCAGTAGCAACTTTGAATGCCAATTTAGGAGCTAAATGTTTTTGTAGACAATGTATCCAGTGAATAGAGTACATATACTCTTACTAAATGTACTCGACAAATGTGAGTAAATACCAATAATGTGTCTTTGTGTTTATAAGAAACCTGACCGAGATGAATGGGGTAGTGGCATGGAGGCTTTGGAGTGCGCCTTGCAGCTGGAGAAAAGTGTAAACCAATCTCTGCTGGAGCTACAGGAAATGGGCGCGCAGCACAACGATCCTCATGTATGTCTCACATTTACTTATATTTAGCTTGCCCTGTTAATACTTTGTATTATGGATCTGTGATGGGAATATGTGTTTAATTTATCATTAACAATTCAATTGTTGTTTGGAATTGTTACTGAGGCAATTCTTAATGATTATGAGCAATTAAGGCAAAATAGAGTACACTACTTGGCTGTAACCGGCAGAAGGTGATTTAGTCTCTACTGCCCTTCCATGAACTACTTCACTAATTGTTGAATTTAAACATGAATTCTCTTTTCTCCCCGCAGCTGTGTGACTTCATTGAGACCCACTATCTGGATGAGCAGGTCAAGTCCATCAAGCAGCTCGCTGACTGGATCTCAAACCTGCGGCGCATGGGCGCGCCACAGAACGGCATGGCTGAGTACCTCTTTGACAAACACACCATGGCTGAGGAGGCCAGCAGTCAAACATAGGCCGATGAGCTGCGGTATCGTCACTCACCTCTACATGCCCTTTGCCGCGCCTTATTCGGAACGTCTGTTATTTGCAGAGCACAAAAGCCATATTTTTTTTGTACTCGTGTGCCGTTTCTGATTCAGAATTTTCTAATGTTGCCTTGTTTCACAAAGGATTGAAGCACATTCTGAATTGATCAAAATGAGCGTTTGCATCCATCCTAGTGTCACTGTCTGGTAAATTACAGTGAGAAAATGCTATTATCGTCCTGCTGACTTTTCTCTGTCAGAAATCATTGCGCACATTGAGAGAGAAAGCCACTAGATGGCAGCAGATACTGTAATCTACCATATAATGCAAACATCTTGTTACAGTTTTGCACAATCTAAAGTCAAATTTAATTATGACACCCACCACACGCCCACACACATAGTCACCATAAACATAATTATTGTTTGACCTGTATGTAGTAGTCATCAGGATACATGTATTTTATAACAAATACTCATTAGTGGGTCTAATATTTTTGTGTTAAGTTAGCCAAAACAAATATATGGAACTGATTTACAAGACAATAGAAATTAAAATCACTGGAATCCTTTTAGCTAGGATTCTAATGTGTATTGTAAACCTCATAGTACACTTTTTAAAGTAAATAATGCTACAGCTACTGTCGGGTGGGCGATGTACAATAAGATTGTTTTCTCTAAATGAGCACTGTATACCAAAGCACAGTGGACATAATGTGTGATTGTATAAAAAAAAAATAAAGCTGCAATAAAATCTAATTCAGGTTTTTAATGTTTTTATTGAAAAACAAAATACTGTTTTATTACGTGAGCAACAATTTTAAGGACGGTAGTTCAGATAATTCCCATGTAAGTTCCATATGTTTGTTTCTTCCCCATATGTTGACACTGAAATCCTTAAAGGTGTTTTGGGCCTTAAAAGTGGGTTAATTGTTCTGTAAGTGCTCACTAGGAAGTGGAGATTAATTCCTACATGTGTGATGCAAACAGCTTTTTCTCAGTCTTGTTTCCTTCCTGTACACGCCTTGTTCCCGCTACCCTCCACCAGCACGCCCAGCAGGTCTCCTTCAGCCAATGAGATTCCAGAATCATTGGGGGAATTTGGTTGATTGGCTTCTTGTTGAGAAGGCGCTGAATTGGAAGCGGTCAGGTTATTCAGCCCGCCATTGCTTGCCTTTGCGTTGGCAGTGAAGTTGCAGTGGTTGCTAAAGCTACTCAGACTTGTGCCGTTACAAAGACCTACCGCTGTGCCAGCGCTGTTGCCGCTTGTCACGTTAATGCTACTGGAGCTGTTGTGATTACTTGGATTTGCTGGCCCGGGACGAGACGGAGGGGTGAAGGAGAACACCCTTTCTCCCCCGCTTCCCATCGTCCGAGCACTTAGAGGCCCAGGTTGGCTGTCAGCGGACGGCAAGGCGTCCAGCGTCAGGCACGGTGGTGGAGGCCGGCGTGACAGCAGGCCGTGCCCACGTCTGAGTTTTGATATCGGGCAAAGCTCAGGCTGCGGGTCGGGGAATGAGAAGGCCGGGGTGGTCGGTGTCTCGCCATCCTCACTCAGCCAGGGGAAAGCAGAGGATGGTGGCGGCGGGATGTGGTTGGGGGTGTCAGGCAACAGCTGTGAGCCCACCATAGGAGGAGCCAGGGAGGTGCAGCTGCGGTCCCACTCGTTCTGAGGTCGCCGAGCAGGTCTTGGTCGTGGCACGGCTGGGGGAATGCAGTGAATGGGCGTCTGGGGGCAACTGTAGAAACCCGGCCTCTCATATAGAGGCAGCCCGGAGAAGCTGTAGTCCCGTTCTTGCTCTGAGTTCAAGGGCTGGCGTGCTTGGTTGTGGATTGATGGAGCCTCTGGGTGTAAGTAAAGGGGGAAGCGATTTAGTGGCGCTCCAGGGCGGCGGCGCAGCAGAGAAACCCGAGAAGAGCGAGGGAAGTTGGGCGACTGAACACCAAGAAGGCGACCCAGGCCTCCAAGCAGCGGGGTGGAGTAGTTGGCTTCCTCATTTTCTTTAATCTGCTCCAAATTGGACTGAAACTCCATCTCCTCCTTAGGAACACTAGAGTACAACCACCATAAAGCAAACACATTGTTTACATACATTATAGCTGCACATTAACTTTATGTAGTAGTGTCAAAGTGTTTGCCCCCTTCCCAGTTGTCACGCTTTAATGTTTCAGATCATCAAACAAATTTAAATACTAGTCAATCACAACACAACTGGACACAAAATGCAGTTTTTAAATTCATTCATTCATTTTCTACCGCTTTTCCTCACAAAGGGTCGCGGGTGGTGCTGGAGCCTACCCCAGCTGTCTTCGGGGCAAGAGGTGGGGTACACCTTGGACTGGTCACCAGCCAATCACAGGGCACATATAGACAAACAACCATTCACACTCACATTCATACCTATGGACAATTTGGAGTCGCCAATTAACCTAGCATGTTTTTGGAATGTGGGAGGAAACCGGAGTACGAGGAGAACATGCAAACTCCACACAGAGATGGCCAAGGGTGGAATTGAACCCTGGTCTCCTAGCTGGAAGGTCTGCGGGCTAACCACTTGGAGTTTGCATGTTCTCCCCGTGCATGCGTGGGTTTTCTCTGGGTACTCCGATTTCCTCCCACATTTAAGTGTGACAAACATGCAGAAAAATAAGAAATCAGGAAGAGTGCAAACTGTGTCACCCCATTATATGTGCACCTGATATCCAGTGCAGAACCCATGAAGGAAGGTTTGCAGTGGTCAGCGCTGGCAGCAGTGTAAGGGGGTCGAGGCTCGGACTCATTCCAGTACATGTCTTTCTCAACCAGAGGCAGGCTGTCGTACATCTCGTCTACAGACAGCAGAGACACCTGGAACAATAAAACACAGCTAGTATAAACACAGCGCAATTTCACACCTAGGAAAAAACTGCATTAAAACCTGTAAGTTACGATCGACAAGCCAGTTGGTCTCAAAGTCGTCGTCATCCTCGCCAAAAGGATTTATGAGTTGCTCAGCCACCTGAAAACCAGTATCATGCAGACATGAGACATGGACCCAATCACAACACAGACATCATTCACCGACCTTCAGCCAACCAACGTAGAAGAAAAACTGCAACAACGTGAAGACGGGCAAGTAGAAGTCTAGGTCGTGACCTGGGTACCCTTGGGCTGGATCCAAGAACTGACGACCAATCAAACAAGCCAGGAAGAAGCTGTAGACCGCCACTGTTACCACCTAATCATCATACATTAGTCACACTTGCAAACAAAGTTCCACTAGGTTTTGGTTTTTAGTCCAAATAATTTCCATTCAACACTGCAAGGGGGGACATATTAGAACCTGGGTATAGACCAGAGGCAGGCTGATCCAGTCATATCCATACAGCTTCATGCACTTTGCCCTTAAACTGTTCAACTCCTGAAGACAGAAGAACAACGGTATTCTTCAAAAAGTGTTCCCAGATGGTTAATTTCGCATGTACATGAGGACCTACAGTGAGAATGGCTGTCAGAGCCACGTCGTTGTTGATACGACCCTCGGTCCGGGCCCTCAGAGCCAGACTGACGAACCACATGCAGGGAATCCAAAACTTATTATGAGGGGAGGGCAAGTCTTCGAGATGCCTCAGTTCCTCTGATGTCATCAAACCTGATGGGGACACATCATCTGCCATATACCAGGGCTGTCCAAGTTTAGACACCCATGCCATGTATGTACGTCCATGTGGACCAGTATTTACGTATCTGTTGCTTTAATCTTATAGTCTAGAACATCTTTAGATAGAGCAACTATTTTTTTCACATGACATGTTGAACTTCCAGTTACCATTCTAAGAGTGAAACCACCAAATTTAACACACCACTACAATTTTGTGAGCTTGCCAGTGTGTATTTATGTAAGTATTTAAGTAGTTTTTGCGTTTTTAGTCCTGGTCAGCAAGCAGCACCGGGACTTCTAATCTCAACACCAGATTACATCACCAGGTTGGAACAATTCTAACGGTACAATGAGTTCCAACACAACAAATGGAACCAACACCAACATGCCTGGATTTTGTTACCATGGAAACTGCTGTACTAGTTCTGACAGCATACCTGCCTGCACCAGATGCTCCATCGTGGGGAACCTCTTGTAGACGGCAGTGCTGACGGAGCGGTAGATGAGCACACCGGACAAGTTGGCGTAACGCATCAGAGTGCGCCTGGTCAGCCGAGAGGCCTCGTCTGCTCCGCGGACGTGACCTCCAACTAATGCTGCCAGTCGGTCAGGCCAGGGGACGTTCTCGAACTGACCCCACCAACGGGATACCACCAAGGTCACGTAGAAACCTGGAAAAACCAACAAGAAAGTTGGCAACCTCATGGCACTATTGACTGTAAAGAGAGCAATAATATTGTGAATGAGTGACTAATACAGGATTATCTTTTACACACAGGCGAGCTGGGTGGGATGTGGAATGAATGAAGTCCTGGAGCATTCACTGAGGGAACGCAACTGGAGCTCCGCTGCCCCTGGAGAGCAGTTTGTCCAGTGTCCTGCTGTCTCTCACTGTCAAAATGTTCTCCCAGTGAGTGTTGATAAATTGTCTGGCTTTCCAAGTCAGTTTATTATACAAATTTGGGAAATTTTGTAGCGTTGAAGGAGACAAAGCCTTTGAAAATGTTTTTTGTTCCTAAAGCCGTTCTCTGATGGTCCCCGGACTGCACGCCACACAAGTAAGAACCTTAATTTGGGTGAAGGATCATCCCATGTTTTGACAAACAGTTAATCGGACCTTCTGAGGGTCAGTGGTTAGCACACAGGCCTCACAGCTAGGAGACCTGAGTTCGATTCCACTCTTGCCCATCTCTGTGTGGAGTTTGCATGTTCTGCGTGGGTTTTCTCCGGGTACTCCGGTTTCCTCCCACATTCCAAAAACATGCTAGGTTAATTGACGACTCCCAAATTGTAGGTATGAATGTGAGTGTGAATGGTTGTTTGTGTATATGTGCCCTGTGATTGGCTGGCCACCAGTCCAGGGTGTACCCCGACTCTCGCCTGAAGACAGCTGGGATAGGCTCCAGCACCCCCGTGACCCTTCCTTGTGAGGATAAGCAGTCGAAAATGAACGAATGAAAACCATACATTTCTCACCATTGTCCAATATTACATCATTTATTTTCAGTTGTGCCCCCACTGGGGGACATAAATGTTTTTGCGGCAACTTAATTTTAAATATTATTGAGGAACTGGTAATATTTATTTATCTGTACTGTACAGACTGAAGTTGAAACTGAAACTAGTTAGATGCAACTAAAGGGAGAGCAGTGAAGGATACAAGCGTATTCAAGAGTCAAATTCCATGGCGAGTATGACAAAAAAAGGCCAGCATTGGTAGTCCAGCGAACGGCATCATGCCACGTCCATCATGTGAACATGTCCGGGCACGGTGTATGGTTGAGGCTAGTTTGAGCTACAACGATATATCCGGGCGTATGGGCTGTTCCCAAGCCAAAATCAGAAATTTCCATGAATGCCACAACGAGACAGGCTCTGATGGAATCCCGATGGTAACCAGGGCGAGAGAGTGACAATTCCCGACCAGGGTTGCTACATCTACACCCACGTGACCAGTTTGGCCGTGCCACTTGAACAGCATGGGAAACACCCGGCTGGAACAACACCCAGATCAGCATCCCCATTGTGCGGTGACCCGGTATTGACAGTGACTTTGTGTTTGGCAGGTGCCATTTTCTTTTGATATGATTTTTTATTTAAAATTATTCTTAAAACTATTTTTATTTCTGTATGCCAGTATCTTTAAACAAATGATTCATATGAGGAAAATCCACTTTAGGGCTTCAAATAAGCTTTTCCCTAAATAAATACATAATGCATCTTCCTACTCCTTTTCAGATTTCTTGAATTATCTTTTTTTTTTTTTTTTCTTAACTTCTGCAGGGGCGGCACGGTGTTCTAGGGGTTAGCGCACAGACCTCACAGCTAGGAGACCAGGGTTCAATCCCACCCTCGGGCATCTCTGTGTGGAGTTTGCATGTTCTCCCCGTGCATGTGTGGGTTTTCTCCGGGTACTCCGGTTTCCTCCCACATTCCAAAAACATGCTAGGTTAATTGGTGACTCCAAATTGTCCATAGGTATGAAGGTGAGTGTGAATGGTTGTTTGTCTATATGTGCCCTGTGATTGGCTGGCGACCAGTCTAGGGTGTACCCTGCCTTACGCCCGAAGACAGCTGGGATAGGCTCCAGCACCCCCGCGACCCTCGTGAGGAAAAGCGGTAGAAAATGAATGAATGAATGAACTTCTGCAGGTGTACCTAATGAAGTGTCCAGTGTGCCTCTCGACTTACCAAGAACAAAGGAGACAGGTATGAGCTCTGCATAGCGGTCACAGTATATGGACAACTTCTCAAACAGCCTCTTCTGCTCAACATTTAAGACAAACCTATGGTGAGAAAAGACATTAAGGTAATACAACAGTCACAATATCACTCAACACCAAGAGGTCTTAACACACAGTTGCACTCAAAATGATGTAACCCCCCAAATGTGTAGTACTGTAGTTGGCTGCAACCACCAGTTGCTTACATGTTAACATTCACAAACACACTATGGACAGTTCAGAGCAAGTGTGTCCAAAACGTTTTCCAACAAGGGCATATGCTAAAAAATTAAAGGATGCAAGGGCCAATTTGATATTTTCTAAAGCAATATGTAGATACATATGCTAAGAAGTTATACTGTACATACACAGTGGCCGAGTGATAACGCATTCGCTAGCGTTCGACTCTTTCGATTCTTTGTGTGTGTGTGGGTTTTTTCCGGGTACTCCGGTTTCCTCCCACATTCCAAAAACATGCTAGGTTAATTGGCAACTCCGAATTGTCCATAGGTATGAATGTGAGTGTGAATGGTTGTTTGTCTATATGTGTCCTGTGATTGGCTGGCTCGGCTCTCACTCTTAAGACATCTGGGATAGGCTCCAGAATGCGCGTGATCATGAGGGTAAGCGGCATAGAAAATTGATGGATGGATATTTCAAGAAAAAAATTCCATTTCCATGTCAGATAGGTAAAGTGTATTATTAGTATAATTTTCTCATTTTTTTCAATTTTCTGCTGCTGTTTTCTTTTGAATTTTCCAAATATTTCCACTTTTTCCTCAAATAATTGTTTTGAATTTTCCCCTTTAATTTTGAATTAAATTAACATACCTACTTAAACTGTTGCCATCATGACTGGACCAACAGTAAAGCTTTATAAAAATACACATATTTGACTTGAAATTACTATCAAATAAATTAACCAAGTAATTGTATTCAGTATTTCATGTGAATTAAGGCCATTAGACTGCTGAATGCCAAATGAGCCCCTCTACCTGCCCACACGCACATGCAAAATCTTTAATTATTATTTATTCAAAATTATTTAAATTATTTGTGCAATTGACTGTTTACGCTGTACATTGTTGTTCATATTTGATGACATCTATTTATTCTCCACATAGTTATTATTATTATTTATTATTATACGGGAGCCAGGCAACAACATTTCGTTGGCAATTTCACTGCTGGGGTATTGTGCAATGACAATAAATCTATAATTAAGATTTATGCTTTTTAAGTGAGCAGATGTAGGGGCTATGTGTTCTGGTCAAATGTGTGTCGGAAAGTTTGGGAACCAGTGTTGTATTCAATAAGCATTATTGTCTTTTAAAAGTCAGATTTTTCAAACTAAAAGTCTCATATCGGATCTCATTAGAGTCTGAAGAAATGTACAGTATACCTATAAACAACACTGAAGAAGTAGTAGAGGAGGGTGAAGATGATGAGCTCCCTGTAGAGGAGTTTGTAGATGCTGCCCTTCCAGCGTAGAAGCAGGTGGAAGAAAGTCCCCAGGCCTGCGTCCGCCACCCTGCGAGAGTAGGTCACTGTCATTGCTGCTGCCGCTGCTGCTTCTTAAAGGCCAACTTCCTCGTTGACTGTGGCCTGACATGAAGTATGTATGTTGATTCCTCGTAAGCAATCGGCCTGCTCTGTCTGGCTTCTACAAAAAAAAAAAAAGAATGCATGAAACAGCATAATATTGCAGCACTCGATGTGTGCACTGATCATTTAAAGGTCTACAAAAGGTCACTACAGGTGAACAATACTGACTGTTACTTACCACTGAAAATACATGGCTGTCTGTGTGGAAGTTTGGAGGTGAGCGGTCAACCTCCACAGAGAGAATGTTGGAGGAAGAGAAATAGCAGGAAAAGAAAAAGGAGAACGAGGTGCTGCTATACCTCCGGTCACTTGATGACTTAATCTGTTTCAGCAACAAAGCTGCATTGTGAGGTACCGCAGGCCCCGTTAATCTGAACAAATCACACACTATCGAGCTAAACAGGTCCTTTAGTACAGTTTCTTCAATTATTCATTATTTATTCAACGCCTGAAGGTGAAAACATATTTAATTAATGAATAGCATTTATTAATTTCTGCTCCATTTGAAAATCATGGTTATCTTTTCCTTTGAAAGTAATACTGTATTAGGAAAAGCCGAAATGGTACTGTGGCGTCCTCTGTCGGCAGTAATGTGCACAGCTGCTGTCCAGAATGTAAGGTGTTAGTGATTAACCCTTGCTGTCTACTCAGACAAGCAACAGCAGGGGCGAAGTGCGGACAGAGTTCAACTTTTTAAACTCTTACAGATCAGTCACATTTGAATATTACAAGCAAGTGGATATCGGATTGGACCACTGTGGTGAGTATTTCCTGCTAAGTCTTTTAATCATATTTGAGGCAGAGAAAGCATGTTGCACCGTATTGTGTTCTTGTTTCCTGGAATGACCTGAGTAAGCAGTGAAGAATTCATTTTGTTCAGTAGTTGTCATTACTGTAACTGTTCTCTATTTCCAGGTGCCACCAACAAGCGAAGCTTTCTTCATATGCCTCCTTAAGAGAAACAGTGGAGGCATCTAGCAACTTCTAATAAGCCAACAACATGGATGCTTTTGAGGGAATTCACAGTGTTCAGATTTCCTCCTCTCCACCACCCGCAACCTCCTCCAGTCCGGCCTATGAAGTCCTTAAGGCAGGCAGGCGGGGAATAGCTGTGTATTCCTCTGCAGTGTTCTTTGGGACCCCTTCCAGCCAAGGAACACGCTCCAAGACCTTGTCCAGCAGGAGAAGGGAGGCTGAGGATGAAGGCTGCGTCGTAGGAAGGTAAGCACAATAGCATGTCAGCATTAGGGATCGACTGATACGTTTTTTTTGGGCCGATGCCGATACAGATTTTTTTCCATCATCCTTAGACGATGGCCGATTTTGCTTGGGCCGATACTGCTTTTGCAAATATTATATAATATAAATCATTCATTTTCTACCGCTTTTTCCTCACGAGGGTCGTGGGAGGTGCTGGAGCCTATCCCAGCTGTCCTCGGGCGAGAGGCGGTGTACACCCTGGACTGGTCGCCAGCCAATCACAGGGCACATATAGACAAACAACCATTCACACTCACATTCATACCTATGGACAATTTGGAGTCGCCAATTAACCTAGCATGTTTTTGGAATGTGGGAGGAAACCGGAGTACCCGGAGAAAAACCACGCATGCACGGGGAGAACATGCAAACTCCACACAGAGATGGCCGAGGGTGGAATTGAACCCTGGTCTCCTAGCTGTGAGGTCTGCGCGCTAACCACTCGAACGCCGTGCCGCCTCAAATCAATCAATCACTTTCAATTTATTTTGAATTCCTGGTTCCATCCCTGCTATTGGCTAAAAGGAACTATGAAATCACCTTAATGCATCATATATCACTGGTGAAACTTAGAGACAACTTCTTTAAGGATGAGTCGCATTTCATTGCAATTCCCATCGTAGCAATTTCATTTAGACACTAAAATCTCTTGTCTGGCAGTCATTGTTTTTATATTGCCTTTAGGACATATGTCACCTACTGTCTCCTAGTTGGCAGCTTGTAACTGAGATGAATCCAGACAGAGTGTAGTATGTTATTTGACTCTCACACATAATGATAGAGTTGTTGAGATATTAAACTTGGGGGAAGGACGTGAAAGAAAGTGTTAACGTAATTACTTACCATTAAAGTGACTTGTGGTCACGTGGACACATGCCTGGATGCTGGTGAAAGGAGTGCTGTCACGTGACATGCCACCCCAGGCAGAAACTGAGCATGAAGTGCTCGTTCCTCGGTTCAAGAATGACCACTTTGGAGGAAAAACGGTGAAAGAAAAAAACGGAGTACAAAACAAAGCCACTTTGCCCACCAACTTGGTGTTTTTATTTTTTGTTAGCGCCGTGCTGCTGCTCCTGTGGTTGTTTACGTCAGCGTCCGCATTCCTTCGCGCCCTGTCTGCGGCAGTGATTTAAAACTAATGTCCAGTCGAGTAAACTCACAGCTCGTCATTATTCGCCAACTCCACACCAACATCAGCTGGAGGACAAGCAGACGGTTGTGTTTTCTCTTGTGGACGCTGACAGGGTAAAGTTGTTACTCTTACTCGACATGACAGCTTCTCAGTATAAACTTGTAAGTATAGCTTTGCTAGCTTAACGTCTGAATGCAGGTTAGCTCAAGGATACTTCAGCTTTAACTTTGTTAGCAGCTCCCGCTGATAAGTATTTGTTGTATTGTGTTGAATATTTCTCTCAGACTAGGAAGTAACCATATCTTTACAGTAAACATAATACATTTTCTTTGCGGCTGTCTATAGAAACCAGATGTTTGATGTCACGTGAGTTCTGCTTGAAAGGAAGACCAGCCAAAGCCACAGCAAAGATCGATAACACAGTACTTATAATATACTTACAGTATGTCCAAAACTTTATTAAAACCTGGAATCAAAGCAACCTTGCATTCTTTGATGGGCAGACTCTGGTTTTAGTGACATCTGAAAAAAAAAATTGAAAACCATATATTGGTGAGGCTATTGGCCAAGAGGGCCCCAATTTGCCCAGGAGCATTAAATATCATAAACCCTGGAGCAGTGGAAAAAAGTTCAAGGTCATGTGTATCACAGTGATGAACGTATCACCTACGTATCACAGACATTTATTTCTCAAAACATATTTGTAGAAAAAGACCCATTCAGTTTAGGATTACACATTTTTATTTCTGCTTTTACTGTTATGAAATTTGAAGAACTAATGTGAAAAAAATCTGGCAAAAGTATTCAACATTCCTAAACCCACTTCCCTACAATATTCGAGGTAATGTGTTGAGAAAACTGAAAAACAGTTTGAAGAGGGAACACCAATGTTTTTTTCCTTGTGATCCTGTTAAGATTAGTAGATCTGGATCCAGAGCCAGAGTCCAGAATGGAGGGAAGAGGCAACAGTGGGCCCAATTCAGGACTAGATCGTGGTATCCACTCCTGCTTGCGGAGCTCCTCGCTAGAAATTAGAGGGAAAGAAATTCAAGAAAAGGGCTCCGAGATCCTCAGCGAGCAACTGGATGCTGCAAAGAGGGTACTGTAATTTAATACACACCGTATTGTGTTACGCAGATAATTTGGTGTTAAATGTGCCACTATCTCTTTTGTTAGGAACTGAAACTGAAAGATAAGGAGTGTGAGCGTCTGTCACAGGTCAGGAATCAACTGGAACAAGAGCTGGAGGAACTGACTGCTAGTCTATTTGAGGTCAGCATGAGTGAAATAAATCTGAAGAAATAAATGCATGTATAAGACTGCTGGTTTAAATTTGTCCTTAACTTCACATCAGGAAGCTCACAAGATGGTGCGGGAGGCGAATGTCAAACAAGCAGCATCAGAGAAACAACTGAAGGAGGCTCAGGGGAAGGTGTGTGATGTTTTCCTTTTGATATTTTGAGCATATGCATCCATCCATTTTTTTTGTACCGCTTATCCTCATTAGGGTCACGGGGGTATGGCTGGAGCCGATCCCAGCTGACTTCTGAGAGGCGGGGTACACCCTGGACAAAACAATTATTTGAGGAAAAAGTAGAAATATTTGGAAAATTTAAAGAAAACAGCAGCAAATATAGGAAAAAATGAGAAAATTACAAAGTTCATACCAATAATATGCTTCACCAATATGACATGGAGATGGAGTTTTTTCTATCCCACTTATCCTCATTAGGATCGTGGGCGCCCTCAAGCCTATCCCAGCTGTCTTCAGGCGACAGGCGGGGTACACCCTGGACTGGTCACCAGCCAATCACAGGGCACATATAGACAAACAACCATTCACACTCACATTCATATCTATGGACAATTTGGAGATTTGGCAATTAACTTGCATGTTTTTGGAATGTGGGAGGAAACCGGAGTACCTGGAGAAAACCTGTGCGTGTGTGGATTTTCACTGGGAACTCCGGAACAGAGATTCAAACCCAGGTCTTCCCGATCTCCTGACTGTGTGGCCAAGATGCTAACCACTCGATCACCGTGCTGCTAGAGCACATTCAGTAAAACCAAAAAATTAAAATTTGGCAGATTTATAGTTGGTCTCTGTTTTATTTGGATCTCAATATAAAAAAATGTGTCTTGTGGCAGTTTTTACTAAAAATAAACATTCTAATTAAGTAGAGAAACTACAATCAAAATATCCCTTCATCCCTTTGCATTTTGGAATGCATGTCATTTCCAATTCTTTACTAAGTTTCTGTAATTGTCGGTCAGATCGACGTCCTGCAGGCAGAAGTGACAGCACTCAAGTCTCTGGTGTTGACGTCCACGCCGTCCTCCCCGAATCGCCAGTTGCACCCCCAGTTGCAGCTTCCAGTCACCAGGGGGGCACATAAAATGGTCGGAGGCCACATTCGTAACAAGAGTCTGAGCGGCAGCTTCCCGACCCCACCTGGAAAACCCGAATCGCCATCACGTGCTGTTCAGCCTATGGCCAAAGAGGACAGCGAGGTAAGTAATGGTATCACAATTTTACTTGATATTTCTTCCTGTTTTTCCCTTTTCTCAACTTTAATGTGGAGCTACTGGACTGAGCTTGTTTCCTTCCTTTCTGTCATAACTTCTTCTTTTTCTGTCTGGTTCTGCCCGTCTCTCAGCCTGCTGTTCCTGCTATCATCTTTTTGATTCTCTGCCTGGCCAGTCTTTCAGTGTGACCTTTGACTCTTATTATCAGGAGAAAAGGGATGGGGTAGGGCCTGACAGCAGACAGGTAACAGTTTCCCGTTCATCAGGCTCAGCCTCTTGGTTGTGTTTGCTTATAGACTGTGGATGGAGCCAAAATGACTCCCAAAGTCCTAACAATCTGCAATTTGTGTTGATATCGTCTCTCTGCAGATGGACTCAGTTCTCTATGCAGAATTCCTGCTGTGGAAGGAACATCCAAGTCTAGATCGCTCGTCTGCCCTCATGAGTCGGATCTACAGAGAAGAAATAACACCCTGCCTCTCCTTTACACGATCAGAGGTTCCTAGCTTTTGAATGACACAGGGCTCCATTTTCTGATTGTTGAAGTTTAATTTGTGTGACTGCTTTTGTCCACAGCTGTCCCAGCTGGTGCAGAGTGCCGTGGAAAACAATTCTTTGACTATCGAGCCTGTGGCCATGTCAGCATTACCAATGGTTAAAGCCTCGGTGATAGAGTGTGGCGGCCCTAAGTGAGTTGTCTGTAACACCCACATTGTCCTTCTTTTCACGATTCACTACAGCTTAGGCAACACTAAAAATTCCTCATCTATGTGGAACCTCTTGAGGTCAAACAGTCTATTCGGAATGAGCGACCGTTGATTTGTTTCTTATTTGTTTCCCTGTGACAAGTAATGGTTAAACATTCACCAACATAAAACCTTTATTAAATGAACAATGGCACTGTCAAACATTGATAACTGTCATGCATGTGAAAAATAAGGTTAACCACTGATAAAGACATATCTATATGTTTAACAACTAACAGTTTACTAAAATTAATCACAAAACAAAGATGCATTTGATTCAGGTGTCTCATTTTTTAATCTACACATGTAAAAAGAAGGCATTTAACATCCTAAGATGTCCCCTAAGGGCTATGGGGATACGATGGGTTGACTGCTTTGAATGTAAATTTGTTTTCTTCACAGAACTTCCAGTGTTTTTTCTCCTTCATTTAACACTGCCACAAAAAACAAAGAAAAAAGCAAAATCTGACAATTAATTCTGTATTTCCACTTTTATATCTGCTCATATTTCCCTCTATATTGTGGTCAAATTCCGAATTGTTCGACCTTTGGACATTTCACTGTTTGGGTTTCTTGCTGCTTTATCATGTGTCACCACCTGGGGGCTTTTATTAGCGGGCACTTTACCAATCACTGTCTCACTTCCAAATCTTGTGTTTCCAGCGGCTGTAGGGCAGCAGTAGAGACGTAAGTCAGATTGGGAATCTTTTTAACTTCCCACTCGTCCATATTTACTGCAGAATGAGATGATTTGTGCTGACTAGGCATGTCCCCATTCAATCTTCAAGACTGGAATCAGCGGCCGATACGGTGTATTTTTCAAGAATCCGAGATCGGGCTGATCCGGTTGGTGTATCATGTTCGTAACAAATGGCGAATTAAAAAAGTACATTTAGCAATACTTTGTTTGCATTATTTAATGCTTCAAAAAGCTATTTTCATAACCATATTTAACTCCACAAATTCATGTTTATAACAAAAGCTTATTAGTATTGGAAAATAAAGGATCGATACCGGATGGGATGGGATTGGCAAGACTACAAAAAATTGAATCAGCTGGGAAGCCAAACATATGGACTGGGACATCCCTAGTGCTGACACAGCTCATTTTATTCTCAAATATGTCAATAAATGCACCAGATACACGTGTCTGAACTCTAACCACGTACACATTGCAGTCAGTGACTAACTGAACTTCCTGCACTTTTTCCTACCCTCATGTTTCATCATTTCCAAACAGGATGTTATTATTGTGGCAGCAGATCTTTTAACAATGAACTGTTCTGATCTGCTTTTAGAAAATGTGCATTAAGTGGAGTGTCGCGACTGTGCAGACATCGCATTAAACTTGGTGACAAGGGGAGTTACTACTACATCTCCCCCTCTAGTCGAGCACGGGTACGTGTCTCTCTGAGCTCTATCTATCCTTTCAGTGATACCGCTGCCATTTTACATCGCCTCTTTTCACCTTTCCAGATCACGGCTGTGTGTAATTTTTTTACGTATATCCGCTACATTCAGCAGGGCCTGGTCAGGCACGATGGTAAGTAAGTTCATTCATAAAATCACATTTTCTGCTTTGCCCTAATCTAATGTGTTGTTATTGTCGGAATCCAGCAGAGCAAATGTTCTGGGAGGTGATGCGTCTCCGCAGGGAGATGACTGTGGCCAAGTTGGGCTTCTACCTCACGGAGTAGTGTTGGGGGACCCGCTGGACCAGCTTGAGGAGCCAACCACAGCACGCCAGGCTTACAATGTGGTAATTAATAACAGCTTTAATGCTGTAGTGGTCAACCAAGGAAATACCCTATCACAATAAGATAATGAAAGGTAAAGTTCCAAGACTTACATAAACATTGAATATATACTGTATATGTGTACATATGTATGTGTGTGTGTGTGTGTGTATATATATATATATATATATATATAGGTATGTGTATATGTATGTATGTTGTGTGTGTGTATATGTAATAGATATATATGTACACACTTATATATTCTATGTTAATGTAAGACGTGTGTATTATATATTTACAGTACACACATACACACATTACATGACATCAAGACTACAAAAAAAACTACATCATGTAAAATTTTACATGATTATATACATGATAGATCGGAGATAGATTTTATGTATGTATGCGTGTGTGTATATATATATATATATACATACATACATATACAAGCTGTACAGTGGAATTCAAGTTGAGTTAAATCAGGTTCAAGACGTCGCTGAAAATCGTACAGGTAAACAAATGGTATAATGTATAATTTTATTCTGAAATAGGTGCCATATACATTCAAAAACTTTATACACATTACTTTGAGATATCGCCAAGCTCGTCCATGACGGTTTGTGCCATCAGATCAGTCTGAATTTTGCAAGCTTGCACTTTGTTCTTGATTGATGCCTTTTTAAGAAGCAGCAGTTGCAGTCTGATGTTGGCTTGGCATGTTTTATTAGTCGTACGTACCGTCCTCCACAGTTTTGCACTTCTGAAATCAACACTTTTGTGTATGTACTATATACTAGGGGCCAAATTTATACAATTCTGTGGATATTTACTGTGCTATGAAAAAGATTTTCCTTTATAAATCAGGCAATTTGGGATCAGCCATTTCAGTTAAATATATCATATAGCAGACGAACACAGCGATGGATGAGAAGTGAAATAAAGTTTCAGATTCACAGAAAGTGTGCAGTAATTATTTAAACAAAAGTAAGCAGGTGCATAAATTTGGGCACCCCAACAGAAATATGACATCAATATTCAGTAGATCCTCCTTTTGCAGAAATAAATACTTCCTACAGTTTCCAATAAGGGTCTGGATTCTGGTTGAAGGTATTTATGACCATTCTTCTTTCCAAAACATCTCCAGTTGAGTCAGGTTTGATGGTTTCCAAGCATGGACAGCCCACTTTAAATCACACCACAGATTTTCAATAATATTTAGGTCTGGGGACTGAGGTGGCCATTCCAGAACATTGTAGTACTTCTTCCTCTGCATGAATGCCTTTTGTAGAATTTTAAGCAGTATTTAGGATCGTTGTCATGGTGGAAGTATCCATCCCCAGCCCAACTTCAACTTTGAACCACTACCAAAGGTTACTGTGGGCAGTAAGTGTTTGTCTTGGAATGCAATCTTCTTCGTCCGCCATGCAACCCCCACCCCCCACTTTTGTTTAAATAATTATTGCACACTTTCTGTAAATGCTATAAACTTTATTTCACTTCTCATCTATCAGTGTGTTTGTCAGCTATATGATATTTATCTGAAATTGCTGATCCAAACAACCAGTGACTTATAAAGGAAAATCTTAAAAATGACCTGAGGTGCCCAAACCTTTTCATACCACTGTAGGTGTAGAAATCTGTGTACTCACATAACAGGAAACACGCATATGCAGTCTTTCTGTTCTATGTATAAAACTCCACGTATGTATATTCCCACGTGTTTTTCCTTCATACACATTAATAATGCTGAAATTGTGTGCATATGAAAGTGCGCCACAACCTTCACCTGCCCAGACGTGGGCACGTATCCTGGAATCACAAAAATAAACGATAAATTCCATGCCTTGGAGCTAAGGGAACCGCAAAGGGGGCAATAAATAAACAAGATCCTGCTAACGGTATGAAAAATTTTAACATAAGCCTGCTGATTTTTATGAACTCACCATGCAGTTGTTGCATCAACCCAGGACACAGTTGCAGTGCTGCTGCAGCTGGCTTGTGGTCTGCGAATTGGCATTTCTTACGGCCAGATTGTGCAACACAACACAGATTGACTATTCTGAACATCTTTACTGGCTGGTAGAGATCTTATTCAATTACATCATAACAGAGTGAAATAAAACAAATCAAACTGAAATGTTTATTTTGTCCTTTCACACCGGAAAGGACTGTATAGGCTATACATGGTCTGCCGAATCCCTGTTTATGGATTTTTATAAATTTGGAAAAATACGTGGGAATAATGTACCAATGTGGATTTTTGTACATTTGAATAAATACATGGGAAGTGGCGTATGTGCACCTTTTATGTGTACGCATGGTATTTGGCCCCAGAGGCTTCCCAACAGGAAGCTTATCTCTCCTTTTTGTCATAGTAGCTCTAATGCTGATAAAAATTGGGTGACCCCTACTCTAGAAAATGCATGCTGAAATATAAGATGCAGAACAATTTTTTCTGTTGTAGATACAGGAAAAGGTGGGGGCTCCTGTACTGTATGTGCATGTCCAACGCAGTCCAAAGCCATATTATGGAATTTGCATTGGGTGTTTTATCTCATGGCGTAGATTTATTAGCATTTTTAACCGTCATCTCAAAAAAACTGTACATTGAAGGTGAAAATGAAGAAATGTGGATACAGAAGTGCAATAAACTCTTCTTGGCCTCTTCGGCTTTGAGATGTCCCAGCTTTGATGTACTGACGATAACTGTCAACAATTTAGGTTTGACAATGCCATGCTTTTCCTACTTGTCATTTCATAAATCGTGTTACTTCTTGGTAAATATTTTCCAGTGACCTTGACGTCAACACCGTGAATGGCCTGTGTACAGTGACATAAAACACAAAGACACACCCATGTTGTTTTACAGGTTTGTATAAAGGAATTCAACACCGGGATACTGAACAAACATTGAGGCCATATCCAACTCACAGGGCTTTATGGAATGAAAATGTGTTTTCGGAGCATTCGGACATTCCTGTAAGCCTGTGGTTTCCGGCTTGAAAATACCTTTCTAAGCTTGTTCATTCTTCACAGACCTCACAATACAGCTTGTAGTAGACCTCAGTTTCAGTAAGTCATATTAATTTGTAGTACAGTGAGACGGGTTGGTGACATAATACACAGCACAAAGGACATAACATGACCTTGTTCTTTGATACTCATTTTGAACTAGAAATATCAACATGCTGGTTCTTGTTACGGTTTCCATTACATTCGCAATTATGACTTCGGACTCATCGGGACAATATCATCGAAGATTTGCAATTTGATTCGGATCTTGACATCATTGATGTGGGGCTTAAGTGGGATTGTGGTCTGACGACATGTAAATACTTGAGCTTTTCAGTGAATGTGTTCCGTTAAATGCGCCCCCATTCAAAGTATTCAATTCGTGATCATTGTGATTGTAATTTTCAACAACATATTTTCTCTTTGAATCTGACTCATTGAATGTATCTATTAACATCCAGTTACTGTAGGTTTAAGAACAAACAATCGTGTGGATTACATAAATCCTATACCAGCACTTTCTTCCGAGTTAAAGGAGACCCATTATGCTTTTTTCAAATTTCTTAGTCTAATAGTAAGAATGTTGTATTTTTTACATCACAAAGGGGCAGTTTTACCGCGCCTTTTGAAACCGAGCATTTTGAGCTATCCTAAACTTATTTGTTTAACAAGAAAATACAATATTCTAACTGCTTTAATAGGTCAGAAAAGTGGAAAAAGCATTATGGGTCCCCTTTTAAATTATGCCAAAATTTCAGTTAATGAGGTTTGCGCATTTGGAAGTGAGCCCTGAAAGAAGTTTGGGATGGATCAAAACACTAAATTTCAGAAGGTGTGGTAAAACTGCACCTTTGTGATGTCACAGAGGAGCGGACCTCTTTATACGGGCATGGCTGTAAGCTAGACAAGCTCTTTGCCCTCCCCCAAGCTCTGCTCTCCCACCTACCAATCGCCAAGCTGTTTGCTAGCATTGCTTCGTAAGGGAAAGCCACATTTGTTTACAATTCCAGAAAACAGACCATTTTCTGTGCTGGCTATTGTGTGTAGCTGCTCTACAGGAGTCCACAACTCAATACAAAGGGACAGAAAATGAGCACAATAGTTCCCCTTTAAGTCTTACCACACTGGTCTTATTCCACAAAAATAAAAAATGCAACATTTTTAAATTGTGTTTTTCAAATTTTATATACAGTATATTGTTACAAAGTGCTAATGAGTTGAAGGACTCAAAAGATTCAAGCCTATGACTTTAGACTTGACTCAACCTGACACAAGACGTGACTTGGATCTCCACATTTTTTACTTGAGATTGAGACTTGAGACTTAAATTGATCCCAACTCAGACTGCCACCTCCGTCCACTACTAAAAAGAGCTTAATTCATTTCCCAACATTGTTTAAATTGTTGTTTAAGTTTTCCCTTGGCAATGTCCAGCGCAGACAAGAGCATCTTTGCTGGGAAAATACCTGAAACAGACATTCTGTAATTGATATTGTTCATATATATGTAGGTTTGGTGCACTTACTCAATTAGCCTCAATTAGACTTACCCTTTAAAACGGCTAATTATGATCAGTAATCCGACCACACCACCTATCACGACTATGGCTGCAGTCACAACTGACACAGTGGATGGTTGGGAAAGCTCTGGGTCAGCGCACACAAACAGCAACAGTGTTCAAGTCTAGATTATTTAGAGTAGCAGCAATCTTGACTCAGTATTTACGCAACTGGTATTCTGCAACAAAAAAAGCTAAATGCTAAATAACGCTTAGTAGCAGTGTCACTGATGTGTTTACATAAGATTGTGAGTAATTATGAGCAATAATTGATTTGAAAGTATTTGTACCAACCTGAGCAGGAAAAGGAACCTGGCAAGTTGAGACAATCCATATTTTGTGGACAAACAGGAATTTGTTGTTCACATTCATTGATATCTGCAACAAAAAGTCAAAGGCAGATTTATAGTACAGTGAGAAATATACTTTTGTACTTTCTTATCTGTTATTTAGAGTTGAGATATTCATGCCATGGCATGTGGGAGGCGGTGAGCTCCACTGCAGACTGTGGACATCACAACTGATGGTTGGAGAACCTTGCAGCTTGAAACCAGGCTGACATTCGTACATGATCACAGGCTCGCACAGTAGAGAGTAGCCTGACTGAATTCTGGGTATGGGTCCACAGTTTGGATCTTGGGGAAAGGGTGAGACGCTCATCAAAGTCTGATGGACACCCCTGTGACTGTGGTTTTTCTTACCAGAGTGCGGTTCCTTCCACGGGCTGAGGTCGAGGTGGGGGATGAGGGGGCTGGAGCAGGCCAGCATGGTCCCAGGGCTCTCTGTGCGTGAGAATGGGTCTTTGGGTACGTGGGTGATGTGACTGTTGTCACAAATGATTCGGGATAGAGACACGGAATGGAGGTGTGTCCTCTGTGAGCTGGTGAATATTCCCTCCTTCTCCCACCAAAACCTTCACACAAGAGATTTGATGTATCATCAAACAGCGTTAAGTCGAAATTTGCTTCCGGGTACCTGTCTCCATCTCTAAGGGCTTGGAACTGTCTGGCCAGTAGACAAGACAGCAGCGGTCCCACTCGGCCACCGGGTAGAGCTGGTTCAGAAATGGCCCCCAACCACACATCAATGTTGTGGGGTGTCCCATACAGTTGCTGGAACTTGTGAGCTAGTGTCGGGTTACTGAGAATTTCTGCAAGTTCGGCTGTTGTGTTGGGCACAGAGAGCCCACAGAACTTCCGCCATGAACTGTAGCCTGATAGGGATCAGATGAAGGTCATTTACAGCTTTTGCAGAAAATGAAGACTGTGTTGAAGAAAAAGTCGGTACCTGGTAGGCCATGGTCCCGGCCCCTCTGAAGGTTGAGGGCCCCCAGGTCCAGAGGCATCCCTCCTTGAGCCTGAAATAAACGCTCAGTTAGCTCCGCCACCATCATCTGACCTGGGGTCTGTAGCTTTGCAGGAGACAACAAAAGGCCACGCAGGACTGGATCAATACCACCTGATGACAACAACCAAGAGAACATTAAAACTGGGATGGTGGACAGTATTAGGATACTCCATACGCCTCACAAAAATCCAACCTGATAAGATAAAAGAGTAAGCACCATAGCTTACCCTCTTGGACAACCCTCCACGAGGCAAACAGCGAATGATGCAGAGGAAGTGATGGATGCTGGGAGTTAGGGGTGTACCCTGGCCCCAGTCTGGACACAACCGGCTGCACGGTAACGTGAGCAAAGCGAAAAGCGGCAGTGGCAAATACGTTGGCTATGCTGGGATCCGTGTTATTGTCATAACCCTTGTAGGACGACATATGCTTGGACATGGCGGTCTCTCCGAGGACACGTGGCAGGTAATGCTCCCATGTTATGATCTGGAAAGCAGGAGACTTAAGTCAGAGTTATCAATCCCATAAGCATATACATCATAGACATTTCTGTCAGTTTGCATACACACATCAATGTCACAATTCACATAGACCGAGGCTAAAGAGTCGGATCATGCCTGGTGCGTGGCTCCGATGATCTTTCGGGCCTCCTGATAGAGGGTGTCTGGACTCCAGTGGGGGTTGAGTCTGTGAAGTCTTTTGACCAAACTGTTGTGTTCTCGCAGAAAGAGCGTGTGCAAGACTACCATGCCCAGGTGCTCATTTGCTCTTGAATCACCTGGCAAACATCAACATGAGCGTCGTTGAATCAAAGAGGACATGAATGGACAAGACTCACCAGCCTGGAAGCAAGAAGTGTCATTGTGTTGAGGCGTAGATTGCTCTCGAGGGCCGCAGGGGTCCAAGTGAGCCTGTTGGCGTGGCAGGAAGGGCATGTAGGCCAGCTCCCCGTCTGAATGCTGTGAGTTACACGCCATTGAGCCAAGAAGTGACGAGTGGTCACGCAGCGCCGCCGCCTGGCTGTCGGAGCTGCCGTACACCATACTGGCATCCACAAAGGAGGTGATAGCGTTAAGCTGCTCACGTCGCTGATGGAGGAGAATACTATCCACGCAGCTTGGAGCAGAGCGGAAGAAAGGCATGCAACTCTGCGTGCCATGTCGGGGATCGGACTGTGGAATCTGAGGAGAACCTTGATGCTAAGATATCTTATCCAATACAAGAACCGCATCAAAAAGAATCACGACAAAACACCTGAATGGGGAAACAGGGTGTTTCTCGGCTGCAAGTGCGGGTGCAGTCTACTCCGGTTCGGAAGGCTGTTGTGCTGGTGCTTTGGGGGGTCAGCACCAAGTCATGGTCTATCCACTGGCCCCACTCGACCAGCAGGTGGGACAGAGTAGAGTCTAGTGAGATATTGTCATTGTGCGTGAAGAGAACCTCCTGAGACACCAGGCGAACCTAAACAGACAACAAAGGAGAGGAGGTCTTTAGAGGTGTGGATAAGGGGGGGTGGAAGTCCATTACTGGGCTCTTACATGAGGCAGGCTAAAGTTGTGGTATGTATGGTCTGGGTCCCAGCCTCTGGGTGTCCCCCACATGTCTTCATACTCTGGAGGCAGCCAGCGAGAATATGGAATGTTTGCAGAACCCCATCTGGGATGTTGTCTGAGAAATAGGCACAACCAAAATATGGATTCTAAAATGTAATGGTAATGGTTTTATTTCATTTGAACATGCATCAGATTACAATTGAGTGCAGTTCACAGTTCCACATGTCCAAAAGGAGTAGGAAGAAGCAAAGCTTATTAAATCCTACCCCTCCATCTGGTACTTTTACAATCAGTAACTGTTACATTTGTTCACTTCCTGCTTTTTTTTATTTAATTTTATTTTTGTCACGTACCGAAGTACAAGGTGACATGACCATCCAATGACCGATTATGTCATTGTACGGTCATATCACCACGTACTTCGGTAAAATGTATTTTATATAAAGAGTAGCATTTCACTAGCAAGGTCAATGTATGTGAACTGGAGACATTTCAGTGTGTGTCTAACTTAATGAGACTACTCAGAGCTTACCTGTTGTTGCAATGTCCACTAAAGGACCTGTAGCGCTCAGACAGACATCCAGTGGGACAGTGGGGTGTGTGCAACAAAGCCAAGCAGCCGGTGGCCTGCAGTACAGTCTTGACTTCTGCTTCACTCAGCAGATCTTGAGGGGAAATAGTAGGATTTAACATAATAAATGTGAAATAGTAAGTAAGTGAGATTTAACATTAATAAATTCCACATTTTGTGACAACATAGACTTGTTTGACATTACCATTAGAGCCCCATAGACTATTATCCACTGTATTATTCTTTGTTTAAACCACATTGCTAATGTGCAGGCTACAGGATCACTGCAGGGACACAAGAGACAACTATGGATTCAACCATTATCTGACTAGTCAGCCTCTCATTTATTTGTTGTATTCTAATCTTAAGAAAGAGTTTAAAACAAAGGGGGGAGAAGTACAAAAAAAACAAAAAAACTTACCACTTCCACAATAAAAAGGAGAAGTTATTTTCATTCTATCATGCCATGGCTGAATCCATGCAGTGTGACAGTAATCTAATGTCATGTCTCAATAATGGAACATCACTGACATTTAGTGGGCAGAATTAGTCTTTGTTTACACCATAGTCAATCACCACAGAGCGATTGTTTATAAATTCATATTGCTTGGGCCAACTGTATGTGTATATATAGTAGACAAAGGCCTCCTGGCACGTAAAACGCCTTAGATCTTGAGGGGAAATACACTTCTTTCATCATAGTCATTTCATGCTTTGCTCCGCTTATGTAGCTGAATAATGTAACTCAGTGGTTCTCAATTATTTTTCGTAAAGCCTTCAACAGGGAGAGAACTGTCCCCCTTCCCCCAGCATAATTCAAAAACAGACCTGCCAACTTTGAAGAAATTTAAGTAGTATTTAGTGTAGTGCTCCCTACCACTGTAAACTACAACCACAGTATTATATGGAGTGTGTGACGAGTAAAACGTTGAATACCGTGATTGCCGGGCTGATTCATAGTGTGAGTGTAGACCATTTCCCTTATCAGCTCCACTGTGTTGTCCAGCAGCTCTGCAGCCCGAATGTGAGTCTTAGTTCTGGTCTCTGTCTTTTTGAACTGAGCCAACAGATCCGTCGGTCTCAGAGCACCGTCAGACAGAGACTTTGTCATCCTACAAAATGACACAATATATTGAAGAAAATAAACACCCTTTATTGGGTGTTGTCATGATGCAGTGTGAACCTTTGGCTGGTGTGAGCATAGGCAGCATCCGTCAGCTCAATGGCCCTGTGAAGAGCCTCCTCCATAAACACTGATCCCACATACACTGTTAAAGAATCATGAAAAAAAACACTTTATTAAGGTTGGCCATCGCTGTTTTATTGAGTAGTGGTCTTACCTGAACTGTTGTCCAATAACGCACGCTCAAGAAAGGGCAAGAGCAGGAGGAAGGTCACCTGCAAGAAGATATTTAAAGAATTTTTACAAATCCGTCAGATTTATCCAAACAAAACTCACAAAGTGAACCGTGTCCATCTTGATGGCTGAAACATAGAATTCCCTCAGTGCCAACAGTTTTAATCAGACTTGTTGTATCTCAGTGCTGTGCTGACTGAGGCTCATGGTCAACGCCAGCAGGTGTATAAATGCATGTGTGTCTGTGTGTGTGTGTGTGTGTGTGGCCATTTATACACCAACAGGTATGTGCAGAATCCCCTTATCAGCCCTGCTGGTGACAGGAAGGCAACATCAAACACAGACCTAGCTGTTTTGACCTCATAACCTTTTCATTTCATTTATTTCCCACCCGATGAAAATCAATGTCATGATTGGATGATTCCAAAATGGTGTCAATTGTTCATTGCGTGTTTGTAGAAATAAGACAAAAAGAGTTAAAGAGACATTGAATGAGATTGCCACTGTGCTGGGTTTGAAGGAAGGAATTGTGCCAAATAGAACCCAGGAATGAAGATAAAAGGTCGGTTATTGTGCAAAAACTTCACTGACTCATACAGTTATGTTTTTTTTTTTTTTACTGAATCCCCAATTGACTCCTTTGATGCTGCAGGTGTGTGATACCATCACAGGAGTCATCAGTCTTGTGTCGTTAACTTGTTATTAATGTAGACACACGTTAGATCCATCTACTGCAGGGGTTTTCAATGTGTGAGGCGGGACTCCCCTGTCAGCGGAGATGCGGCAGATTGAGAAAAATACAATTAAAAGCATCTTTTCGAACCTACTGCGATAACTTCAATTAGGCTAAATCGATTCATCCCAATATCATCCATTTAAAAAGCTATGAGGAATCACATGTTTTTAGCCCAATTTAAGCCATATACCATGATGCTGTGAGTTACATCACATGTACAGTTCATGGATTTGCTTTTGCTTTTGTCTGCTGCCTCTTTTGGACAGCTCGGTGTGCTTAAATACCTTAGCCGAATAAATCATTCATTCATTCATTTTCTACCGCTTATCCTCACGAGGGTCGCGGGGGGTGCTGGAGCCTATCCCAGCTGTCTTCGGGCGAGAGGCGGGGTACACCCTGGACTGGTCGCCAGCCAATCACAGGGCACATATAGACAAACAACCATTCACACTCACATTCATACCTATGGACAATTTGGAGTCACCAATTAACCTAGCCCTTGGTCTCCAAGCTGTGAGGTCTGCGTGCTAACCACTAGACTGCCGTGCAGCCCCAAATAAAGTTTAATAAATTCTCACATTCTGACTTTCAAACAATGAACTGGAAATGAAGTTACTAGCTGCTTGTACCGACTAATTATTGAAAGCTGAGAAGCTCCTTGTAGTATGTATGATCAATACATGTAGAAATTCAAGGTCAATAGCAGGCCGTACAGCTACAACTCAATAGGGAGCCTTGATGTCTACTTTTCATTGTCGCCACCTGGTGGCCGTTTTTATTGTTCTGTACTCATTGCAAACATTATATAAATATTACAGGAACT
Organism: Doryrhamphus excisus; assembly: GCF_030265055.1. Classification (NCBI taxonomy): domain Eukaryota; kingdom Metazoa; phylum Chordata; class Actinopteri; order Syngnathiformes; family Syngnathidae; genus Doryrhamphus; species Doryrhamphus excisus. The sequence continues at coordinate 17,995,278 of NC_080471.1, forward strand.
TCATTGCTGCATAGGCATTGACCAAAAAAAAAGTATGTGACCAAACAACTGGTTGTAAGAAGTTCAAAATGAATGACCTCGGCAATGCACCAGCAGTAAATTAATACATTTTTATTGAAATAACACCTGGTTAAACATTTTTGACCATTTGTTTTGCAAATACAGTCTGTACCAACTGTACATTCAGAGATAAGGAAAACTGTGCAAAATATGAGCAGTTAATACTGTTTATACTTTTAAGGGTGAGTACCTTCATTAAAATAAACGCACAGCTTTATTTGAAAGTAATATGCCGCCATTATCTTCATGGCTGCGGTCAAGCATGTTGAGACCACAAGAAGCGATCACAGCGCTCAAGCATCGTCAGAATGGTGGCTCTGTAAAAGAAGATACAAGTGACATACTGTAAGTATCTGGGATTATCTGATTAATTTTTAAGTTTTTATGTCAGCTGTAAATGTCAACATCTATCCCATCCACACCAGATACAAGATCTCCCCAGGCAGGCCTGACTCACCGCTGCCTCTTCTCAGCAACCTTGAGCAGCTCACACACCAGTTGAGAATGAGGAGAAAGCACCAGGTGTACTCCACACTCCTCCAGGACAGCCATGGCTCTCTCCGGTCCGACTGAGCGGGCCAGGCGCAGGGTCAGGTTCTCCGGGCTGACTTTTCTGCTGCAGTCAGCAGAACCGTTGGATAAAGTGCCTCCATTGACACCAGCGAGCTGGTCTACTGCACAGCTGCTGTCCTGAGCCAACTGGATAAGGAGCCTCCACTCGTCCAAGTTCTGAGGTGGCACACCTGGGTATGAATATAGAACCAAGCTTAAAGTCATCACTACTATTAATGATGAGGAACATTTACTGAATAATTGCATTTTAATGGCCTTTTCCATAGTAATCCTTTTCACACAAACTTTGTTGCAATGGAAGAGTCCATTATATTTTGGTGAGAATCTGGATAAAGGTGACCATATATCAATGGAATCATACATCATGGCACCCTCTGTCATTCCCAATGAAGCAGGAAGTAGCATGCTTATTAACACAAATATTTTGTAAGTATTTTGTAGGCTACTGTAAGTCATGATATACATCTCCAGTTTGTCATTTATTATTTACATTATACAGTCATCCCTTGTTTATCGCGGTAAATTGTTTCCAGACCAACCACGATAAGTTAATTTCCGTGAAGTAGGATTTAACATTAATAAATTCAACATTTTGTGACAACATAGACTTGTTTGACTTTACCATTATAGCCCCATAGACTATAATCCACCATAGTATTCTTTGTTTAAACCACATTGCTAATGTGCAGGCTACAGGATCACTGCATAGACACAAGAGACAACTATGGATTTAACCATTATCTGACTAGTCAGACTCTCATTTCTTTGTTGTATTCTAATTGTAAGAAAGAGTTTAAAACGAAGGGGGAAGAAGTACAAAAAAAGCCAAAAAAAACTTACCACTTCCACAATAAAAAGGAGAACTTATTTTCATTCTATCATGCCATGTCTGAATCCATGCAGTGTGACAGTAATCTAACGTCATGTCTCAAAAATGGAACATCTCTGACATCTAGTGGCCAGAATAATTAGTCTTTGTCTACGCCGTAGTCAATTACCACAGAGCGATCGTTTATAAATTAATTTTTGAAAAATAACGAGGAAATCGTGATATTGCTTGGGCCGACTGTATGTGTATATAATAGACAAAGGCCTTGTGGCTCGTAAAACGCCTTACCTTTAATAAACCTGGTAGTCTTGAGTAAATAAACGTTCCTATTTCCTCCATGATCATCTTTGTAAATAGGCAGGGTTGTGTCTAATACTGAATATTGCCAATGCTCTCAATTTTGTGGAATTCCAAGGAGGCAGAAGTCAGTAAAATATACTGACGTGTTCGGAAAATGACTAGAAATCACTTATGTTGGGAATTTCTCCCACGAAATGGTGAAAATCCAACCTACCTTCAGGTTCCTCCAGCAGGCTGATGTCATCCAGCTGACAAATAGTCGCGAAAGCTTCAGAGCGACGCTGCATCTCACAACAGAGATAGAGATATCCAGTCCAGTACCTGCACACACACACACACACATTACATGCATTATGCCAACCTTTGTATACAACAAGGATAAATGAAGTACCCATGACGACGGCAGGTTTCTGCCATCTTCTGCTTGGATGACAAATCAGTAGGAAGTCGTATCAGGAGGGACAGGAGGCGTCCATAACCCCAACGGAAGCAATGGGAGTTCCACCTGTAACAGACATTATACAGCAAATCATTTAGGCTGCAATTTGAAGCGGTGTGGCACAGCCCTGCATCATACTGAGAGATGTTTCTAATATTGTGTCCCTCTCATTTGCATGTGCGAGCAGACCTGGGCTGTCCATCAGGTGTTAGCGTATCGCAGCTTTGAGGAGCATCATGGGTAAGTGCCAGTTCTAGCCACTCCTGCCGCAGTGATTCTGGGTCAAGAAGAGACTGCAGGAATGATAACCTAGGAAAGAGATCATTCATTTAAAAATGTTCTACAATTTAATTTATTAATGTAGAGAAGTGTTAAGATGGGTTTACTTGTGCTCCTCGGCTTGAGACAGCACCAAGTTATCCAAGTAGGCCAGGAAGTGGCTTCTATGAGCCATCCTCATCACATCTGTAGGCGTTATAGTGGGATAGAACTGGGAAAAGGAGCGTACGGCCGCCTCCCCTTGCTTTTCATACAATCTAGATGGCAACAAGGTTACATAAATTACTGTACATAACTTGTGCATTGTGATGATATATCTTCTGACCTGTGTAAGTGAGCTAGGAGATAGGGGGCACTCCAGGGCTGCAGTTCTCTCAGATAGCGTAGTGATTTTTGTAAATCGCCTCTCTCAATGACTTCCGCCACTTTGCTGGACTGGGTGACATCTATGGAAACATTACGTTGTGAAATTCCACACTGAATTACTCTATTTGTACAATTTTAAAAATGTATGTAATTTACAATAGAGGTTCAACAAGGAACCATATTGATACAAGACAATTACTTATAAATACATAATTCAACTTATAGATGATTAGTACATTCATTCGTTCATTTTCTACCGCTTTTCCTCACGAGAGTCGCGGGGGGTGCTGGAGCCTATCCCAGCTGTCTCCGGGCGAGAGGCGGGGTACACCCTGGACTGGTCGCCAGCCAATCACAGGGCAATGATCAGTACAAATATATTGATATACTTTATACAGTCATGCTTCTTCAGTGTCTTGTTCATATTAATACCTGGTACAACTAAAAAGGTACCTTTGTTTGAATAAATATAACAGTGGCAACAAAAATAGCTCACAACAGTTAAATTTTGTGGCAGTAAAATGTTATAGTTATGAAAGAAATTAAGTGAAACTCTACTATGGATTTAACCATTGATCTGACTAGTCAGCCTCTCATTTATTTGTTGTATTCTAATCTTAAGAAAGAGTTTAAAATGAAGGGGGAAGAAGTACGAAAAAGCCCCCCAAAAACTTACCACTTCCACAATAAAAAGGAGAACTATTTTAATTCTATCATGACATGTCTGATCCACCCTCGGCCATCTCTGTGTGGAGTTTGCATGTTCTCCCTGTGCATGCGTGGGTTTTCTCCGGGTACTCCGGTTTCCTCCCACATTCCAAAAACATGCTAGGTTAATTGGTGACTCCAATTTGTCCATAGGTATGAATGTGAGTGTGAATGGTTGTTTGTCTATATGTGCCCTGTGATTGGCCGGCGACCAGTCCAGGGTGTACCCCGCCTCATGGAAGTTTCGAGCGCTTAAATTAAACTTTTCTGATCTATTTTTGTTATCATAATGTCTGTCCAAACAAATATACCTTTAGTTGTATCAGGCATTAAAATGGATCAATAAACGGAAGAAACATGGGTAATCTAATAATTGTAGGTTACGGTCTTGTAATGTATTACAACTTTTCAAGGAATAAATGACTGGCCCCGGAATATGAAAATGTAAAAGGCAGAACGAAAAAGGCAAATCTACAAGAAGTTACTGACCTAGCATTGCTTCAATGAAGGAGGCGTGCACCTCCTGCTGCTCCTGGCAACAGAGCAGACACATGCGTCTAATTCGCTCCTGGTCCAGCAGGAAGAAGTAGCGGCGCAGGAAGGTTGTGCAGCTCAACGCTTGCTGTTTTGCCTGCTTTCTGAAACAGCTCACTTCTGTGTAAAGTGTGGCTAGCTGGGTGAGATGAGCCAGGAGATCAGATGGTAAAGTTTTGGGTGACACCACTCGCACAGGTTCTAGACCAGTCTTGCTATCTACGGTCAGACGACTGTCACGCTCCACCTCTGGAATCTCAGTTTTCTCCTCTGGAGAGCTTACTGCGGTTTCTTCTGAGGATTCCTCTGGTTTGTGTTCCTCTGTGTCTTGCCCTGCTGCGTCCACATCTGCAGGACCTCCAGCAGCTGACTCTGGAAGTTCAGCGGGCTTGAGGACTCGCTCTAGCACCTTCAACCACTTTTGTAGAGTTTCTCCCAGGAAATCTGGATCCAGCAGTACCAACGGATCTTGGGTCTGAGAACTGATGGGCAAAACAAAGCTTCAAGTAGAGTACATGCCAAAGATTTCTGATTGATCAGACTACCATCAGTCATATTAAATCTAAATAAGAGTACAATATAATGGAAACACTATACGACAGGGGTCTCAAACTCAATTTACTTGGGGGCCAGGTTTTCCCAAAAAAACCAAAAAACGCATTTATTAAAAACAGAAAAATGAATAAACTTTGCTTTGGTTCCGATTTTCTACAAGAAAAGCTCTGATAAAACATTCCACTGTTCTCAAATATCTTACTTTTTATTTTTCTACACAAAATAAGATGAAAAATAAATAAACAAATCAAGAATAAAGAAAATCAATCAATCAGTAATAAATAAATAAATATAATAATAATAAAACGGCAAATAATAAAAACTTAAGAAACCACATATAGTTGGTGGGTAGACAAATTATTTTTTTCCAGATTATAATTAACAAAGCATTATTAGAGCCCTGTAGACATGACAAAACACGACTATAGTCACATTTATACTTTTTATTTACAACATATTGCGCAACTACAGGGTCTTGAGACACATGCTAACTCGCAAACTAGAGAGCTAGCGACCTAAACGGTAGCCTTCAAGTTATTTCCTTTAAACTTAAATAGCCAAAAACTTACCACTTCCACACGGATAGGGAGGATAACTATTAACAGTTATTTAACCTTTAACATGAACATTAATCAAACGTAATAATTTTTTCTGGGTACATGATACCATACAGCATCCATATCAAACTTGCGCAGGCCGCATTAAACTTTCATATCAAGGCGGGTGCCTCAAACTAGTGTCCGGGCCGCGTGTTTGAGACCCCTGCAATATGACATAGTAGCAAGCAATAGAGGGAGACCTTCATACCCAACCACGGTGGTTTGCTGCCTCAGAGGCATTTCAAACAGGAAGTAAATGTAACAAAATTAAGTGCACTAATGTTAAAGTTAGGTTCAAAACCCTTTTGACAATATAATAATAATAATATAGAACAACAACACATATAATACATATTGGGAATTTTCCAGTGAGTTAACAGTACGATTCTATGTACTTACATTGCTTGCTCTGTGGCCGACTGAAGCTCCACTAAGTCGCACTCTGTATTGGACATTTCTACATAAACCCTGTGATGACAAGTTGATTGTCACTGGTTCAATCGCAGCGCCAAAAATCATACGAGTTTGTAGTAGAATCGTCTGTGTACTCACTCAATATCTGCTTCCTCTGAGAAAGGAGCAGAGGTGGCACACATGTCAGCCTGTGCACTCTCTCTCAAGTCGGGTCGCTGCCAGAGCTCGGAGTTCATCTGGAGCGTATTGATCTTCTCAGTGGTCTTCTTAACAAAACTAGAAACACTGAGAACCAAATAAAAAAATAAAAACTTTGATGAGCTTTCGCCACAAACAAGCTGGAGTCGTGGCAAATGGATGTGGTGCTGGGAAATGAAAGGTGCCAATGTACTGTACAAACAGATGAATGATGCAGAAAACAAAACTTGTGTGTGGGTCTTCACTAGAAAGGGGAACTTGAAAAGGCTTCATCCAACCTTATCGTTTCGGTTCATTGTTTTGAGTAAAAGACCAAAAATAATCACATCTGCATCCACATTTAAGAGGACACAATACAGCTGCCGGAGTGGGTGGGTTCACCTGTCTTTCACGGCCTGCAGTGCAATGCGAGGGGGTTTGGGGCGGAATGACAGGGGCAGATGGAATTGCAGGCCTTGCTCAGATCGCTCAGCTTCCATACGTTCGTTGCTCTGTGGCTCTGGATGGAAAGAGGGAGGGGGACGCCAGAGAAGAAACACAAAAATGGATGGAACGCTGGTAGTACATGATGGAAGAGGGAAACAACATGCAAGTAGCTGCGGTATTGGCAACAGAGAGGAAGATGATGATGAGAAATAATTGTGCAATGGAAATAAAAGTGAACACAGGTGGTGATATGTGTGTGTGTGTAGGATATAATGACACAGACAAGAGATTGGATATTAACATGGCGGTATAGGGGAATATTTATTAGATCTTTTACTTATTACATTTATCATTTTCAGCTGTCAAAGGTTAATTACTTTTCTTAAATGTATAGAAACCACTCAATTGGTATTTATATAATAAGTGCAGAAATAAGAATTGAGAAGAAGCATATTTCCATGTCTACCACATACCATGGTCCACTTGATCATCTTCTTGTGCAAAGCTGAATTCCTTGAGTCGCTCCTCTTCAGACATGGACTGATTAATGAGGGAGCTCGTTTCTTCATCTGACTGGCTCCCTCTGCGACTGATCACTCGGTAGATACCACAGTCCAGGACATTGAAGCTCTCCTGTCATTTGAAAAAATGAAAATTAGGTTAGTGTCAGGACTGTGTTTGAAGAAAACAGCTCACAGTTTTAATTGCAACAAGTTCAAATGCGTTGTGTAAAATTTTGTAAAATACGCTTGTTCAAATATTTTGGCTTACGTGTGAAGAGATGCTGCTTCTTCGGCTGCTGGAGGTCGAGTCCAGGGGTTCAAGCTTAGCGATCACATCTTCAAGTTGACCAATCAACTCGTGATGCGTGCTGGAACTGAGTTGAGAGCGAAGGTGTTCCAGGCGGTCGACGGGAACTGACTTTCTGGCCTGAATTGAACAAAAGAGAGTGTTAGGGTTCAGGTAAGACATCTGACATCTTTAATAACAGGAACCATACCCGACTGATGCTGATGGTGTGCTGGAACATACAGCAGACACAAGCTGCGAGAGTCCAGGATTCCCGACGGAGAAGCCGCTCAACACATCGTTCCACAGACAACAGGGACAGGTGGGACAGACGGCCGCTACCATGGAGGCAGAAGAGCTCATTGCGGTACACAGCGACATCGAGCACATCTACATCACCCATCAGGAAACAGGATTCAGACTGTAAATCATCAGGTTTGGTCTTTGTGGGTAACAATGTCAATCACCTTTGACTTCTGTCCATAGAAGAACCTGACCGTTATGAGGTGTGAAGATATAAATGGCTGAATCAGTCCAGCTCAGCAAGTTTTGGTCTCTGTAGGAATACAGCCACAGATGGGTAAGTGATACAGGTAATGTTATGTTATGAATCACTTAGAAACTGAAACACTCTGTTTAAATGTGCAATTGAAAGTAACCTTACCCAAAATATAGTAGTTTAGGGAAGGCGATTGACTGGGGGCTCTTTTGTCCTGGATTGTATTGTGGCTCATTTCTGCAAGTAACACAGGGTACATAAGGTATTTAGGATGATTCCCCTTAAAAAGAAGCAATAAAATAACCAGTAAGTGAGTACCTGAATGTGATGAGAGGTAAAGGGGGGCAGGCCAGCACCTGTTTGAACTGATGGGTGCTCAGAACCTCGCCATTAAAACTGGCTTCCCATATTCGAGACCCTGGCCGGGCGCAGTACAGCAGAGGGGGCTGGCCCACCAACAACCCCTTGTTTTGGGGGAAAAAACAAGCTCCGTATTCTCCATCACGCTCCTTGTTGCCAACACGCCAAAACTTCTCCCTGAGCACAGAACAATTATCTTAGTAAAGGCAGACAATGTTGTACAGCTCGTGCATGCGTGGGTTTTCTCCGGGTACTCCGGTTTCCTCCCACATTCCAAAAACATGCTAGGTTAATTGGCCACTCCAAATTGTCCATAGGTATGAATGTGAGTGTGAATGGTTGTTTGTCTATATGTGCCCTGTGATTGGCTGGCGACCAGTCCAGGGTGTATCCCGCCTCTCGCCCAAAGACAGCTGGGATAGGCTCCAGCACCCCCGCGACCCTCGTGAGGAAAAAGCGGTAGAAAATGAATGAATGAATGAATGTAACAGGTGTCAGCCAGTGCGGCTGTATAGAAGTCAGTTGGTAAACCTCACTTCCTAACACCTTAAGAGTCGCACTGGACATCTTGACAGCTCTTGACAGCATCTTGATGCCGAGCGCTCTCGACTCTGACCGTGCAGACACTGGTTTTAGCCCACTGGCAGATTACACCCTACAACCTGTTTGTGAACATAGATATGGGAAAAAATTGATCATCTTCCTTACTTGTTTTGAGAGAAGCACTCAAACAGTCGCTTTTGAATTTTCATGAATGCATGAAAGAGGCTTTGCTACACATAAAAACAAAAATAAAACAAATTAAAAACATAAATTCCAAATAAATAAATTTAAAGAAAAAAAAACTTAAACTATATTAGGAAAGCAGGAAGTAAACAAATGTAACAGTTACTGATTGTAAAAGTACCAGATGTAGGGGTAGGATTTAATAAGCTTTGCTTCTTCCTACTCCTTTTGGACATGTGGAACTGTGATCTGATTATGTGATGCATTCAATTGTAATCTGATGCATGTTCAAATGAAATAAAACCACTACCATCTTAGAATAAAGCCTGGAGCTCTGCCAACTAACAGTCAGCTACACACGCTGGAGCTGTAAGTTTTATTTTTCTTCAGCAAATAGGCCAACCCAGCATGGCGTCGCTGTTCAAATATGACTGTAATGTTAGCACTATAACTCACATGGCTATGCTATTGTTTGTGTCAGCATTGCTAACATTTCAGTCACATTTGAACAGCAAATGTTACGTTGTTGCATATGATATACGGCATCTATTACTTTGGACAAGACATATTGAATTTTTTTTTTTAAATACTATAATATAGGCCTTTTTAAAATCGGCCAGCCATTTTCTTACAACCACCGGAGCGCTGCCTGGCCTGAACTCACCTCTCTGTATCACAGAGGTAACAGCGACTCAGAGAAGACACCAGCAGTCGACCCTCCTGGAAGCCAAGCTGAACTACTTTGGAATCGACTGTGGTGACGGTTTGAACAGGAAAGATAACAAATCCTGAACCCTGTACAATAAAATAATATTTACACATGCAATCATAATAATAATAATAATAATTAACAATGAGTGTATTAATAGCAAAACAAGATACTGTGTTGAATACCTTTCCCAGCTTAGAGGATCCTGCACGAAGGTAAGAGACTTTGCCTGCTGAGTCTCCCACAAAAACCCTGAGCGCGTTGGTGTCCCAACAAAGTGCGGTGATGGCCTGGCCCCTGTGCTCCCCGGACACACTCACTCTCTCTGGACGACCACGGCGCTCCAGCTGCAGCTCCCACACCACCACCAGACCCTGACTGGACCACACAGAGTCACCAGTGTGAGTCATAACCAAAAGACATGACAAATGGTACAACGCTTTTCATGTAATGTACAACTTTTACCTCGTTGCAACAGCGATAAAGTCTTCATCGTGTGGACAACACGACACCCGGATAATAGAACCTTCCTAAAACGTAGCACAGGTAATGAATTTCAGAAGCATTCTTATTTAGTAGTAACAATCTAGCTCATTCAATTTACCTTATGAGTAAGTATTAGTCTTTGTTTCCAGCCTTCTCTCTGAATGAGATGCAATCCTCCGGCCGATGTTCCTAATGCCAGCCACTTCCTAGATACCGCCAAGCATGTGCACTAAACCATAACAGTTAATAACCAAAATATATAAAAAGAACAAGTCAAGACACATGATGGTGATAATATCTACCTTGAGCCTGCCAGAGTCTAAGCGTAGAGTGGAGAGAAGCGGGTCGAGGCAGTCAAACTCTGCCAAGACATGACTGTGGATCTCTGGCACAACTGCTGTCTGCATCGTCCCTTCAAACTATCCGCACCTGGATTACATTGAGAACGACAAGAGAGGATTTCATTGTCATGGTTAGGCTTGGTCACATACAAGCTTTCTTACAGCATCATCTGACTCTCAGTAGGGTTCTTACGCTCTCAAATTGGCCAGACATGACTATGGTTATCTGAGCTGAACAGCTGAATTGTGAGTGAAGACACGGATTCAATGCCAGCCTATCCCAGCTGTCTTTGGGTGAGAGGCGGGGTACACCCTGGACTGATCGCCAGCCAATCACAGGGCACATATAGACAAACAAGCAGTATAAAATGAATGAATGAATGAATGAATGAATTTTGGGACGCAAATGTACTCTTTTGGACGCATATTGTTTTGAGAAGCAAAATGCTTTGCTTTATCGACCCCACCAACTGGCTGGAACTACTTCCTTAAATACCAAAAACTGACCAAAACTCGGCTCACAGGATAAAGCGAGCAAGTCACCATTTATACACTACACTGCACGTCAAAAAAATCCATACTAGCCAAAATGTACCACTTCCACACATAACGTGAGATAACTTTTTTTCACTGTCATGTCGGACTCTGCATCCATGGCTGACTCTATGTGTAAATAATACGTCATAGTCAACCATGGAACTGCAGTTGTTTTAATGAATTCATTCATTCATTCATTTTCTACCGCTTTTTCCTCACAAGGGTCGCGGGGGATGCTGGAGCCTATCCCAGCTGTCTTCGGGCGAGAGGCGGGGTACACCCTGGACTGGTCGCCAGCCAATCACAGGGCACATATAGACAAACAACACTCTCATTCATACCTATGGACAATCCTGTAAATTGGGGAACTTTTTGCATCACAAATTTACATCTGATGTAGCAGCTGATTATTGTGTTTGGATTTTATTTAAAAAAAAGACATAACCATGTTTTTTCCCCCCATACAAACCCACAGGCATTGCCAAACTGATATGGATATGTGGATGTGTGGAACAACAACATGGCTGAAGTTAGTAGGAAAAAGCACCTACGCCAGTTTGGAGGTGAGATACAACAATTCAATGAACTAGTAGTATAGCATCAGGAAAAATACAATCAAAAAGATACGAGTGAGTCTGTATTAGTAAGTGTCACTAATATGTCAAAGGAGTGTATCAAAGTGTAGTAAGAGTGTCACGTGACAGAGTGGCCAGTACCAGGAAGTACGTCCAATCTGTTTGCTAGCAGTGACATCACACCATTGACCTGTACCGTTACAGCTACCCTGTTTAGTTCTGCATTATTATTATTAATAATAATAATGATAACAATGTGACAAACTCGTGGTTTCCTCAATGACCAATTGCAGTCGGTTATTTGTTGGACCAAAATTAACTTGAAAGATTCCTGCCGCTTTCATAAAAGGGGCGCGTCGGTCACGGGACAGGTCTGCTGACTGATGATAAAAAAAAATTGTTTAAACTAAACAACAGCTAAATACTTCTAGCTAACAACCGTCTTCAGCCCAACTTGTGTATGTAGAATGGTGCATATTGTTTCACTTTGCCAATAGTAGCTTTCGTGATAAGACGTTAGCAAGTATGCTAGGTGTTTTCGTTCATTCATCCATCAAAACAAACAGAAAGAATGACCTGTGACGGCACACACACACACACACACACACACATCATTAAATCTTACAAACGTTCACTAATTTGCCGACTCGCCTTGTTGATTTGTTACTTTTTTTCCCGAAAAAAACGACTTACCGTGGGAGCTGCAGCTGAGCAGGTCAGCAAACCTCAGCAGGCACACACTTCCTGAAAGAGTGCTAACTGAGCAGAATGTTATGCTCTTAAAGCAGTAGTTAGCAATCATTTTTCGGTCATGCACCCCCTGTTGGACAGAAATCTTGGAGAACATATTGAGAAACTGATAAAAACTCGTAAATCCGCTGTACGAGTTTTTGGCACCAGTATTCTACATAGATGAAATTTAGCCATTGTATCTAATTCCGGCATATTTACTAACCGTGACGCTATTACTCCCCCACCTATACATTAACATGTACATTAACGCACATCATCACTGGTACTAATAATGTGGAACTCTAAACACGTACATTTGTAAATATCTCAATATATTTGCTCCCTCAATAGTTCTGTAAATAATACTATGGTTCTATGACTTATGTTTTTCACAGCCACACTGTCATTTTTATATTTGCAGACATTTTACCTGTTGTATTGTGTGATATATGTACAGTGCTAATCAAATAATTACCTCATTACACTGTGCACCCCATGGGGAACCCGCCCCACTGTTTGAGAATCACTTTTCATAGGCAGGGATGTCAAGACCAACCTATTGGAGATCATGTTTATTAAGTACCGCAATCCTCCCTCAAACGAATGCATGAATTCAAACCTGCATGCATGCACTTTCGCCAGGCAGCAGCTTGAAACAATACACGTTTTACCTCTTTAATTGAGAAACATTTGTGTGTACAGTGCAGATAGAACCAAAACTGTGACAGTGTGAATTGTGCCTCACACTTACACACATACCAATACACTCCAGTGCCATGTCTTTAGAATATTGCTAAATCCACTAACTGGGGAACACTTTTCCACATATTGTCCCATGCCCAGAGGGGCTCCCTGTATGTCTTGAGTTCTCTGCACTGATAAAACACATTGGCAGTCCTTTGCTTGTCATCCTGAGAGCCGTCATGATTTTCATGAGAAATGTGGTCATGTTGTACCTTTATGAAAAGTCCCATTATTGAAACCGATCTCTCCTATGTTGAAAGAACATGAGTAAGAAACATGTTTTTTGTGACTAAAATGTCACATGTCTCTCCTAAACGCAGCAGCATTCATCAATGTCCTCATCATGAGCTCCTGTGAACCCATCTGGCTGTGATCAGCGGTCTCAGCACGCGGGGATGACCTCTATAGGACACGTTATCCACTTTCTTCATTGTCCTCTCCTTGATAAACCAGGAGGCCTCAGGTTTTTCTCATCATGCGACGTGTTTGCCAGACATGGAACTTGCTGTACGCTGCCTGCAACATCTGTTCCAAGTGTGCGGTGAGCTGTAGGGATGTTAGCAAAACAAGAGGTAAGGTGGTCAATCTTGGCTGTTATGTGATGTAAAAGCTAAACAAAAATGACTATCCCTGTAGTGTAGTGGCTGTAGTGTTTTCCAGTGTGGAAATACACCAAGCAGATTCTGTTTAAATCATTACTTACATTTTTATTCAAGTACTGACGCTGAATCTTCTCTTGAAAAGGACAAAGCTTGGTGGTCTGAAATCTCTCGAGGTTGGACTTCATTTTAATTAGCTGTACAAAACAAATTAGACATTCAGTATTGAAACTCAAAAGTTTGCTTGCTAAAGAGTTAAATGTCCACACAAACAATTGACTGCTGCTTACAGTAAAGTTACTAAAAATATGAGTCACCTTATCCTCCAAAAATGGTGAGTTCACGGGAAAACAGGACCAGAAATGTCTTAACAATTCTCCAGCAGCTGAGTAAAGATGTTTTAACTCCCCTTGAACATCAGACGGTACCATCTCTGGGAACAACATAAATGAAAAAGGTACACAATTGAGAGCAATTTGGGAAAGATCCAAAACATTGGAATAGGAGTAAACATATACTAAAGTGGGTAGGCCTGTCACGATAACAAATTCTGCTGGGTATATTTATCCTACAAATTATTCTCGATACAAAATATTATGGTCAACATTATTTTTAGACCATTCTTTCATTAAAGTATAATATATGGCATAATGCGAGTAATCCATATTAAACGCAAATTTTAATTTCTCAAGCGTATTTAATATCGTTATTGGAATGTCAAGAGCTTTCAAATAAAGTAAAGCGTTACATATTAAACAAATAAAAGCGGCATACTGTATCAATCACAATATTTCTGACTGTGTGAATACTGCCCCCACACACCCAAAAAAAGAAAAAAAAAACAGAAATAACCCGAAAATACTATTACAGTGAATATATGATGTTTACGGTGTGTCACAGCAGACGTCAGTTCATTTGTGTATACACTTCCTTGGTTCGCTTTTAGCAACATTGTGTGTGGAATACACAGGTTACATGTACAACATACATATATATATATATTTTCTATATTTGTAATATGAGGTAGATCTTTGAGACTCGATCATTTTAAAAGTAGCTCTCAGGCTGAAAAAGTGTGAGCACCCCTACGAAGCATGCCTCTCCCCGCTTATTGTACGGTTAATGGATTACCAATATTATATATTATCGTGACAGGCCTAACAGTGGGTTTTCGAGACGTACGATTAATGGCTTGCTGCGCTCCTGTCTGCATTAGCACTCCACCCGGAGAAAGCGCTGCAATGGCTGTAGTTGCTGCTGCACTGGTCAACACCTGCACAGTGTAATTGAGGCAAAAAAACTCAATGAAAATCATTCATTTGTCGTTGCCCCAAAGTCACAGTAAAAGTGAAATTAGATTAGAACTGCTCTTGAAACTCTCCCATCCGCAATAACTGAAAACTAAACAACAGGTGCAAATACAAATACAATGTCCTCAAGCAAACCTGAGTGAGATTGGGTGTGTAATTAGCCATCTCATGTCGGATGTGGTTGACAGAGTTTATGATGTCTTGGCTCGTTGCGTACTTTTGGGACTGGAGAGGCACAGGACCATGAGCATACCTAGAGATAGAGTTCATTTAGAGAAGAAATGATGGATAGTTGAATAACCCAAACAGTTGCGTTCACAATTAAAAATATGTTAACACAGTACCTGTCTGACTTTTTTAGGTTTAATGCAACCGTTTTTGGTCCGTCTTCCCTTTGCAAATCTTCATACTCTATGGCTTCTTGTAATTTCACCTACAAAAATTGCAGAAAGAGAGAAAGTGAATATGTGCCGTATTGCTTACCGCGCCATCTCGAACAACAGAGCATTTTTACCTTCTTGATGGGAGGCTGAAAGAGGTCGGAATCCCGTGAGTTTCCATCAGTGCTGCTCGTCTCACTACCTTGGTCAGCCTCCCTTTAAAAAAAAAAAAACTGAATTAAGCACATTGTTTGACATCGATTTATATCTTCGTCAATCACTTTCGGTTGGGTACCCTTTTCGTGAGCCTGCCGCCAGCACCATGGCACTGTGATGGTTGAAGCGCTTTATGATGGCATAGTTGCTGCTCTCTTTCACCGATCTGTTACAATTAGAAGTGGAGGGCGGTGGTGTGCTCACACCATAACCCTACAACAAAGAAAATACTAAATTAATTCCTAATAACTCCAGACTAACATTTCTGGGGGGAAAAAAAGGCTTCTACAGTTGCCCAAAACTTTGGTGTCGGAATAGCCTTCTTGCGTGTTTAATCCATGTGTCTAGTTGTGTACTACTGCTCAGAGAAAGTCTCACCTCATCCAAGGATTTGTCTTCTAGCGACTGCAGGTCTACCAGGGGATTCTTAACTCCTTGCACCACCATTGACTTTAACCCTACACAAGTGACAACAGTCTTAAAAAGATATCCATATCCCAGCTGAAAGCAGCAAAATACAAACTATGAAATAATTTCTTTGTTTCACCCTATATTATCGTTATAGGCCATGTATCCCGAATCATATCGGACGGTGAGGTACCCTGATACTCGATGTGTCCCAGCCTCACAGAGACGCTACCTCTAGCATCCCCCAGGTAAATTGAGTTTGACACTCCAGATGTAAATGACATAAAAGTTTCTACCCTTTTCGTCCTGCTTGGCACACTCGGTGAAGATGTCCTGCGTTCCAGTATTGATGCGATCTCGGTGAAAATACTGCGACTGGAAGAAGCGAGTCCAGAACTCCTTCTCCGTCAAGTTATGAGGCACATTTTCACAATACTTCTGTTTCACTGCAACAACAAGGCTAGTTAATAAAAAAAACATATTGTGATGTAACAAAGGAACATTTATAGAAAGTATGCAGCCACATGAACCTGCAGGATAGGTTCTGAAGATAGATTCAATAATGTCGGCCGTCAGATTATATCTCAAACCGTTGCAGCCATCTGTCTGAGGCCGGATGTCTGCCTGTAAAGAACAAAAATTCTATGTGATTCAAATGTATCTACATAAAGTACAGGGTGGTATTATAATGTAAAAACATACGCTCAACTCACCAAAAACGCTCCAGAAATGC